>NW_007249625.1:0-6300 GCF_000164805.1 Carlito syrichta
ACTGCAATAACAACAAGGTGAAAAAAAACAAATAACAACAAAAATCCCTGGGAAAACTAAACACACACACATGCTTACCACAAAATGAATGGACAAGAAGAAGAGAAAGACTGGAAGAAAAAAAAGAAAAAAAATGGAATTCATATTGAACTCACACACATATATTCACACCCACCCTAAACTTTTTAAAAAAGAGAAGAACAAAGGAGCAAAAACAAAATGACAAAAACAAAATATGCTGAAATATGAACACTCAATCATTCACATAGACAGAATAAATTTTTAAAAATGGAAAAACTAACAAAAAGGCAAAATTTTCTTAAAATTAAAAAAGGCAGAAAAAACCCTGTTCTCTTGTGCAGGTTCTGTAATTGTTCCTCTTGTCCACTTCTCTGCTATTTCTTGCAGCGCTTCTGCCTCTTTCACTCTCTCCAGTGTCCTGACTAGGGAAGAAGGAGGGGCAGTGGAGGTGGGTGGGGCTGTAATACTCCCCTCCTACTCTCAGATGGCCAAGGGGATCCCCTCCAGTGGGGAGGTGTGGGATTGTCTCTTCCCCAGGAATGTACTTGTGGGTGGTGCCACATCCAGGCCTATCCCGGAGGAGAGTTCTATTGAGGCTGACATCCAGGCTCTGCCTGGGTTCTTGCCTCTCAGCAGTGCTGCAGACGTGTGGGTACGATGTTTCGAGGATTACTGGGGAGGAGAGGGGTTGGGTTAGCCCTGGACTCACGACTGATCTGTTTGGAGGTCTTCTTTGTCCTTTTCTGGCCACACCCTTTGTCTGGTGGCTGAATCAGGGTACAGGGTGGGGTACCTGAGACTCAGCACTTGTACTGTCGCTCCAAAGTTTGTGTTTTCAGGATATTCCCTCTAGATCATGATCAGCCCCTGAGTAATTGATCCTCTGGTCACAGAGATTGGGTCTGTTGCTCCGTGGTGAGCAAGTCAGAGCACTTTGCTGCCCTGTTTTCAGGAAGGTGGTGGGTTGCCTCTTTTGTCTTCTGTGGTGGTAGTCCAGCCAGGCACTGAAGTGGTGAGGCAGAGCCTGGAGCTGGTAGTCTCTCCCTGCCTCCATTTCTTTGCAGGGAAACTTTTGCCAGTTTTTTTGAAATGGCGCTCGGCTTCTGCAACCTGGGAAGTACTAGGGACCAAGCAGAGCAGCTGCAGCACCAGTTGCTTCACCAGGAGGGCCCTGGCTACTTGCTCACGAGTCCCTATTAGTCAATCCTCCCAGCATCTTCTTCCCAGGAAGAGTTTTGTTGATTTTTTAAAAAATGGTGCTGGACTTCTGCATCCCGGGCACTGCTAGGGTCCAAGCTGAGCAGCTGCGGCACCAGACGCTGCACCAGGAGACCCCTGGCTGCTTGCTCCTGAGCCCTCACTCAGTCACTCACATGCCCACTCACTCACCAACAGGCACACAAAATTTTCCCTACACTCATTCACTCACATCGGGACTTGCATAGTCTGGCTCAGCCTCCATCTTCCTGACACCCTCTATTCTGACATTTCACCATAGTTGTATCTAGTAGTTTTTTATTATTTTTAAAATATTTTTGCACACGTTGTCTAGCATTCTATGATCACTTTCAATTTAGAGTCTTATATTTATTGGTAGTTTCTGGAAAAGTCATTCTTTTTATATATATTTCCTTTTTACACTTTTTCTCTTCTGAAACATCTATCATGGATCTTAACATTTCGTTTTCCTCTATTCTCCATACCCCTTAGGGTTTTCTTCCCATATATCCCTTCCTAGTGCTTCTGGGAGCCGTTCTAAGCCCTATCTTCAAGTTCACTGATTTCTTCCTCAGGTAAATTTATTCTACTGTCTAATCCATGTGTTGAGTACTTTATATCAGCTGCCAAAAATTTTAAGCCCAGTATTTACAGGAGGTCTTCATAACTACTTGTTTCTGCTTCATAATTACAGCTAACATTCCCCTGAAGATACTTATAATATTTATTTCAAATTCATATCCACTTGATACATTAATTATACCCCATCCAGCATAGTTTGTTCAACTTGTTAAAACTTTTTCTCTAATAATTATTTTCTTGAGACATCCTGATAATTTTCCCTGGCAGTTTATATTTCCCTAAAACCATCAGACTCTTAGGCAAGAGACAGAAATTTAGGGGAAGAAGTAGAATCCTGGGTCCTGAGTATGTCCCTGTCAGTGAACTAGAGGAAGGAGAGCCTCACTGCAGGGCAAAGAGCCTCTCTACTGGAACAATCTGAGCTCATATTGTCCCTCCTCACCCCGACAAGGAGACTCTGCCACTCGTAATCTCCCAGTTGGGCCTTTCTCTTTTCTAAGTTGCTTCTTCCCTTGAATGTTACTGTCCAACCCTGAAGCCCTCTAGGTTGGGAGGGGGAAGGGAAAGCAATCAGGGAGGATTTAGCAGTCACCTGTCTCTTTTGCCTTAACTACAACCCAGTCTGACTTCATCTTGGTCCTAATATTCCCCTCCCTCTTCTGTTGCTACTGGGTGGGGTCTGCTGTTTTTCTGCCTTGTTCAAAACAGTGGGTAATGCTCCAGCCAGAGCAATGGGAGAGAATATGATTCACCTAGAAAGTTCCTCCTTTCCTTGGCCCGTGCCTATCCGTTTTCCACTTTTCCTCCAACTGAATTCCAATTTCCTTGTCTCTCCTAACATTTCTTGGACTCACCAGTCTCCCCCTGATGTCTCTTTAATCTCTAGTTTAGTTTTAGGAGAAGAAGTCAATATCTGCATGTAGAACACTTCTTCTGGGAATAGGATGGTTCCTTCCACCTGTTGATTCAATGTTTCTGCTCTATTTTTCATCCCTCACAATCTCAGTTTATGTGTCAAGTCCCGAGTGGCTGAATAGCTCTTAAAAATGGAAGGAAGGAGGGAAGGGAGGGAGGAAGGGAGGAAGGAAGGAAGGAAGGAAGGAAGGAAGGAAGGAAGGAAGGAAGGAAGGAAGGAAAAACAAAAACAAAAACCCAAGGAAAAAAGTCTTTCCTGGAACAGGAGACCAATACTGGTCACATGACCAAACCATAAAGATGAGAGCCTAGACTGGAAGACCAAGAATGCACCGAGCCCTGCAGACGCTTCCTCAGAAGAGCTTTTCTCATGTTTTCTGTGGCTGCTCTCCAGCCCCATCAGCTTTCTGGGCAGTCTCCTCTCCCCTGCCCTTCCTGCGAACATCTGCCAGACTTCTCTGTCAGGAACCTTAGGTACTCTCATTTGCCTTGAGATGACATGCTGTGTCTGTAATCTCTGCATTCTGATCCTCTTTTTGCCTTTCCCCAATCGGAATGAGCCGCATGGATATTTCAAAGTATTCCCATTCTGCACAAACAAGATGGTGAGTTCCTTGGCGATATGTCTTACTCTGCAGTTGGCCAATGCACTGGGTGACAGAATCACAGTGCAAAAGCATCTCAAAGGCTGGAGTGCTGGGCTGGCTTGCTGTCTGCAAAACAGAAAATGACACCAAAGGAAAGCCCAGAGCCCCACCTGGTAGCGAGGCCTATTGTGAGCAGCCTTGTCCAGCTGAGGTCCTAACCCTGCCGCCACCACCATCTCAGTCACGTCAGGCATCTTCCCAAAGGACCCTCCTATCTGGGTCTTTGAAACTCTGAGGATCCCATGTCCCTCACAACCTCTTCTGAGGCACTTGGGGGCATTTGCCACACTGGCTGCAAAGGAACTCCAAAGTCTATGCAAAACTCTTCTTTCCTTTAGCAAAGTTTCCTGCTTCTTTAATGACCTCACTACCGTCCAAGAGCATTCTCTGCCCCTCCTTGTTGCCAGCCGGCAGCCCACTGTTCACTCTCTATTTCTCCTGGTTCCTCCCAAGCACTTAAATATGTTCAACTCAGTGAGTTCCCCTGATGCCCCCCAAGTCCCACTTTCTCTTAGAAAAGTCGACTATAAACGTCTCCATTTGCTCATTTCCCATTCACTCCACAACCCTTGTCTCAAATTCTCCAAGGAAATGTTTCTGGTCACTGTCATTAGAAGTGAACTTTTCCTTTGATGACTTTATTAGCATTTTGCATCCTTGCCTAGCTTGACTGTAGTCTTGGACACTGTGTACCTCCTCTTGGAACTTCATCTTTCCTTGTTCTCTGGAGTGCCATTCCCTATGGCTTTTAATCCTCTCCAGGCTCCAACAAGCCTTAAATATGAGTGTTTGTTAAGTCACAAATTTGGGCCTCCCCCTGCTCCGACTCCTTGATCTTGACCCCAAGTTCCCTATCACAGAGAATGACATTACCTGCCACGCAGACCTAGTGGCCTCTGCTTTCTGTAAGTCTTCCTCAATTTTTTCTCTGCCTTAAACCCACACATTCAAATGGTCCCCAAGAGCTGGTGACTCCACCTTGGTGCTCTCCCTGCAGCTGGCCTTTCTCTCCATGCCCGCTGTCACTGTTTTGTGACTTTCCAGCTGCTCTTAGTCTTCCGTTCTCCCAGCCCATTCTCTGAAATGTAGGCAAAAGGATGCTTCTAGTGCAAAAATATATGTCACGGCTCCGTTTAAGGATACCCATGACTTCAAAATCAAACATAAATTCCTTAGCATGGTTCGCAAGGCCCTGTGGGTTGTGGACATCCTTGTTACTAAGGCCTCAAGTCTTTCTCCATTTTCAGACAGCTTTATCTTCAGGACACCTTCCCTGCATGGCCCCTGATTTTCCCAGGGAGCTATTTGCTCCAGCCCTAGAAGCCCTCTGGGCTCATGGATCTCTATTATTGCTAATGTCCCATCTCACTAGCTTGTAGACTGCTTGCCTTTCTTCAGCAACAATGACCCCTCCCTCTTTAGGAGCAAATTAAGCATGTCGTGTCTAAAGTAAAATGGTATTCTGCCCTATGCTTAACCTCGTGTAAATTGTATTAACAAATTGTTGAGTACCCTTCAGCATTTTTTTCACAAAAAACATGCAGAAACCCATATTTACTTATAAACTGTCACAGTGTTCAGGTCTTAGAAGTTGCTCCAGAAATGTTGGATGGATGAATAAATGAACGGAAGAATGAATGTTCTACTCTGTGGGTTCAACCCTTCCTCAGTATATTGCAGCACAGTTTTAATTCTTGCCGCCAACCTGGAAAGGTTTAGATAATGTCCGTGCAATTAAATGACTTTAAACTACGTCACTTGACAAGTATAAAGCAGGTGGGGATTAGGGACAGGGGAAGGGAACTTATGGCTTCTTAGTAGACTTTTAAAAAAATGTTATCTAATTTAATCACCATAAGAATACTCTGAAGTCAGTATTATCTTTATTTTATAGATTTGACTGCCCAGGTAATCATAGAGATGGGAATGCAGGGGGAGGAGGCAGACAGACCGATGGTGGTACTACTGTGATATCCTGGTGAGAGTTCAAACTCAATAGGACAATGATGGTGGGACTATTGAGACAGACATGGATTTTATAGACTCCTGTGAGGCAGCATTACCCAGCTCAATGTCCAGTTGGATGTGCAGATAAGAGAAGGTAGAGGGAGGGGAGTTCCTGGGGCAACTGGACAGACAAGAGTATCATCAGAGATTTGTTTTCCATGCACTCTGTGGGGAGACATCCCTGTAGATTTTGGCTAAGCCATGTATCCGCCTACTTCAGAGAAGGACTTTCTGGCCACAATGAAAGGAGGTGCCTGCCAAAGTGGAGGGAGACAGCACTAACTCATCAGCCCTTGGTTAGGACGGTGGATAGCAGGTGCAAGCTTCTAGAAACTGGGTGATAGAGCTGAAAGGCCTCAATAGGCATGGCCAAACCTGCAAGCCTATGGTTCCAATTCACAAGAATTTATGTAGAATGGGTAGCAAAATAAGGCTCTTTCTTCAGTTTTTCTTCAACCTGCACAAAGGAGACAAGTATAAACAGTTTTTATGAGTGCTTTGAGAGGATAAATTTAAATGCTGAACTGCCAGATATCAGCAAATCTTCCCATGGCTTCCTTCCCCTTCACAGCTACCATCTGTCTGACACTAACAACAGCTATTTGATTGGAAGGAAACATTTGACCTCTTATAATACTTTGTTTTAAATTCAGTGGTACTCTGTGTATAAGCAAATAAATGTACTTGGTTAAAATGGATCATTTGGGGTACAGAATGTTTTTAAAGCTATCAAATTGCCCTCCTTCACCGTCTTGAAGTTGGGCAGTTTGATGCCTGGGGACCAGAGACAACGGGACTGTGTCCAGCTCCCCTCATTAGTTTGGTCTTAGGTAATAGCAGGTGGCCAGTTAATTTCCAGGTTAGACAACCAGGGAGCTGTTTCTCTAGCATTCCTTGTTTATTATTAAGA
>NW_007249626.1:0-7495 GCF_000164805.1 Carlito syrichta
TGACTTTGGTGCGGTAACATAGGAGGTGTAGAGATCACAAGGACTTTACTCTCAGGATTGTTACAGTCTAGTGCCAGACACAGGCATGTAAACAAACCTCATGTTGGGAAGCTCAGGAAAGGGAGAGAATAATGTGTCATGGGGGAGGTCAGGAAATGTTTTGTCTCACAGTTCTGTAGGTTGGACCCAGGTCTCATTGAGCTAAAATCAATGTCAGTAAAACTATACTCACTTTGGAGACTTTAGGGTGGAATCCCTATCCTTGATTTTTGTGGCTTTTAAAAGCCACTCACTCATGGCCAGCTTCCATCTTCAAGGTCACCACATCACACTGACCTTGCTTCTGCCATGACCTCTACTTTCCTTCTGCTTTTAGGAGCTCTTGTGATTTCAGGGGGCCCACCTGGAAAATCCAGGGAAATCCCTTGTCTTAAAGTAGGCAGATTAACAACATTAATTCCACCCACAACCTTGATTCCCATTTGCCATATAAAGCAAAATATTTATAGATTCCAGGGATCAGGACATGGACATCTTTGGGGGCCATTATTCTAGCTACCACACAGACCATATAACTTCAACAGAATTTTGAGATTCATTTTGTGGGAACAAATCTGTGCAGCTGTGTGGCAGGTGCTCCAGAATGGGCCAGGGGACTATCAGAGAGACAAGACAGGAAGCTTTGCTTCAAAAAACAAACAAACAAAAAAGAATAGAAGCCAATCCATATAGCACTTAAGCCATTTTATTTGTTGTATTTGAATGAAAGAAAATTGAAAAATAAAAAAATTAATGACCAAAGAGATATGATCTCATTTGGAATTGTGGACTAATAATTCCTTAAATGTCCCAAAATTGCAAATTATTTTATTTTCTGGTGCAAAACACTCACACACACACACACTTTTTCTAAATAGCTACAATTAAATAAAATTTGTGGTAAATGTGCAGCAACAAAACAGACGTTCATGTGTGTAAAGGATTCAGGTAAGCAAAGTCAGGAGCTCCATACACAGACCTGACTCACTCATAAAGGACTTACTGTAAAAGAAGGTGAAACAGGCCGGGCTCAGTGTCCTAACTTGTCATCCCAGCACTTTGGGGGGCCCAGGCGAGTGGATTGCCTGAGCCTGTGGGTTTGAGACCAGCCAGAGCAAATTGGCAGACCTCGATTCTACAATAAATCTAAAATTTGCTGGTGTGGTAGCACACATCTGTAGTTCTGGCTACTTGGAAGGCTGATGTGGAAGGATCGCTGGAGCCCAGCAGGTCAAGTGTGCGGTGGCTATGAGTGTGCCACTCCAGACTGGGTGATGGAGTGAGATTCCAACTCAAAAAAAAAAAAAGGTAAAAGAGCATCCTGGAGGGCCTAGACTAGGTTGCCCAAACTTTTCAGAATGGATTTCTCAGGCATTGCTTGTTTCATGAGGCTACAGTTGAACCTTCCTCATTTCCTTGTGGGTTGACCCGTGTATCCCTTCAAGTCTCCTGGAAAGTGATCTGGGTATATGGGGCCTGAGAGGCTGCTCTGAAATGGCTCAGCCTTCACAATTCACTCCAGAGGCTATCAATTGACCCTGCCGAGCACTTCTAAGGATGCTGTGCCTTGGAGAATGACCTGCAGAAATAATTCCTTTTGGGAAGAGGCACTGGATGGCATCAAATGTTCAGCATAAAGTATACACTTTGGGTCATTGTCACTATGCCAGATGACCCTCAAGAAAAGTTTTGTGGGAAAGTAATTGTGGATATCTGATGAGGGGTCATAGAGGGACTCATGACTCAAGGGTGGGGGTAGGGGCTGGGGGAGTGGCAGAGCCAAGTGACAGAGGGGCAGAGCAGAAGAAAGGGCTCAAGAGTTGGGAGAAGATATTAAAGAAAAATAAATCCCATGTTCAGTCCTAATTATATGAGCTTTCTGAGCTCCACTTCCTAATGCCAGTGGCATGAGGAAAGGTTGCTTTGGCTACATAATGGGTATACTACATAATGGGTATATATTGTCTTTCTCCAGCACTCTCCAGATGAAGCAGCACCATTTACAAGTAGGAGAAAATGGAGATATTTTATAAAAGCATCTCCATTATGAAATCAATTAATGGATTAATTTTAAAAATGGCACTTCTGACCACACTCTGTCTCAAAGTCACCTCAAGGTCACTGTCACATTATAGTTTCTGAATCCAGTTTGCTTCCTCCTGCTGTAGTAAGGACGGTCCTGCAGGCACCAGAGTCTGTACCTTCATTGGGATTGCTAAAGCATACTTGGAAAGAGGGCAGAAATATTTTAGAGAAGTAAAGAGGGCCCATCAAAATACTTTGAAACAAAAGTTAAAGCATTCTAAAAGTAATTCAAAACATTATCAGAATCTCAATGAAATTGTTCAAATTTAAGTTCTGAATGGGGTAGTTGCTGTGTTTGGTTTTTATTGCTTACTTTTACCACAGACTCACTGTCTTGAAACCACACAAATTACTTTTGTTATGTGTTTCCTGATCATGGGCCAGGGGTCCTCTCCTTGGGCTTGATAAGGTGGAAATCAAGGTGTTACCTGGCTGTGTTCTCATCTGAAGGCTCAGCTGGGGAAAGAACTTCTTCCAAGCTGCCTCACATTATTGGCAGAATTTATTTCCTTATAGTTGTTTAACTGAGGTGCCCACTGTCTTGCTAGCTATCAGCCAGGGACCCCTATCAGCCTCCAGAGATTCCTCTCAGGTCCTCACTCCATGGTCCTCTATCTCAGCAATGGAGACACTTTCCCACCACAATCCCTCTCATGTTTCTAATAGCTCTGACTTCCCCAAAGTTCTAATTAGGTCAGGTTTGCCCCAATAGTATTCTTAAAGACAATTAAAGACAATTGTGCCATATAACACAACTTAATTCCAGGAGTAAAACATGTTCTATTTGCCATTCCAAGGGTTAGGTGGGGTTGGTATACTGGGTGGATAGGATATCACCCTGGAGAGACATCTTTAGCATTTTGCCTACCACAACTTCCAATTTTATAGCACAGAAAGGCCTGGAGGCATCTTAGCTATCACAGCAGGAGGTGTAGATTTCCTGGATACCAACAGGTGTCTCAGGTGTCTGCTGTCTGTCCCCACCTAACAAATAACTTTCATACCAGGTTATAAACCAACTAGTCATTCATCTCATTCAGACACATTAACATGGGTTTTGTAATTCTTGCTTTTTCTCACTAAGGTGTTTGAGCACATACTAGCTAGAGAAGTTTGCTTGTCATCAGCTCTACACAGTGCCATCCTCAAACTGTCCATCAGCATCCAGAGGTTACCAATATCTCTCTTTTAACTACACTGAAGCAAGCAGAAATCTTCTTCATATCATAAACACAATGGAGAATAGAAAGCTTGAAAATTATACACCTATGTTTTGATCAAAAGAAAGGAAAAGATCAGTGTCTTTTCATATTCATTGTACCTTCTAGTGGCCATACTAACCTGTTAAGATCAGCCAGTCTCATGAATCCACTAGTGAAAACAGCCAGTGAAGCTGAGCTGGGAAGCTGGGATAGATAATAGAAAATTTTTTAGGAGAGTGATTATTAGACTCACTTGTCACTGGCTCCATAGAAAAGAAAGAATAAATTAGTAGCTACATCTCAAATACCTGAAAATTAGACATCCTTGCAATAAGGGTGGGAAATTTCATATACAAGGAAGTGGCAAGTGTGGATAAGTAAAAGGAAAGTAAAACCTGAAAGAACATTGTAATTTGTATTGAATATGGCAAAGCAAAAAACAAAGCTAGTTCAAACCCTGAAGAAAGATTAAATGGAACATAAGTGAAAAAAATTAATTGGCTCAACAAATCATGACTAGAAAGAAAATTATAATGACTCAAAAATTTCACCTCTAGGCATGAGATGAAATGAAGAAAAAAATATTCGTGTTAATTTCAACCAATTTCTGAATGGCAAATTGCTTTGTCCTTCTTGCTCTTTGCGTCTCCATGTCTGGGGAATTTAAGTATGAGCAACATGACTGATATTTATTTAGACAGAATGACTGTGAGCTTGCTCTCATGGTGGCCACTCATTTCTCCCTATTTTCCAAGCAAGCCATTTCTCCACTGAGAGGTGGCATCTATCCCTTCAGCCCTAATAATCTGGATTTGCCTGCAGACTATGGTGGTGGCACTTCATGACTTCCAAGGGTAGGTCATAGGAAGCCTTCCAGATTTTGCCTGTGGTTCATGGAATGCAGAGGACTCTAGGGAAGTCCAGGCTCCATACAAAATCTCTGACTAGCCTGAGACTACCATGCTGAGAGGAATCCCAAGCCAGTCCCATAGAGAGGCTGTGTGGAGTGCAATAAACCCCGACAGCGAACATCTTTTTAGTCCACCCCATTCCATGTGCCAGGTGTAGAAGCACAGAAGATTTCAGACTACTCTAGCCTGGCCTGTCATCTGAGAGACTGCAAGTGAGAACTAATCAGCAGAGATTCCAACACCATCATCCCCCCCGTTGCCAAATCAATGCAACATATTAATTCACTAAGTCATGAGAGAGCTTGTTCTATGCAGTGACAGATAACTGGGATAAGATGACTATGGATTGGGACATGGATCATAAAGAAAGAAATTCCATGACTGTAGAATTTTGGAGTATGTGAAATCTTAAAGTTTACACAGCTGAATTTATGAGTTTACAAAAGGGAAGACATGCTCAAAGAAGTTTGACTTGCTGAAGGTCACCCAACAAATTAGTAGCAGAATCAGAGCAAAAACTAAGTTTTCAACATGCAATGCTCTTCAACTACACAAAAAGTCTCAGGTTTCTTAGCTGGAGAAGCATCAATATCCCTTCATAAGCCAGGGGTACTACTTTGCAGAAAAATGAAACTTCTTCTCACTATCTGGCTTCCAAACATGGGTGAGAATTGTTGAACCATGTCTGCACTCCTACTCCCACACAGAGGACAGACTCCAAGAAGCATAAAACTTCTGGAACCTTAGGGGGTAACCTAAGCAGAGCTTGTCATAGGCATCCATGAAGCAATTCCTGGACATTGATCTTCATAAGATAAGCAGGTAAACAAAATGACAATATCGTTTCTCCTTTTAGACAAACATCAGCTGGTTATAATTACTTCTACCTTCTTGGTCAGTGGTCTGGAACCATGACTGCAGCCATGTTATTTCAGAGGTCCACTCAGAACCTCAAGGCTCATAATCTTCCCCCATGTTTCTCATCTCTGCCATCTTTGGGCAGTCCCTTAAGTCCCAAACTGCAAGCCCCAAGGCAAGTCTCTTTGCTTCTACTCTGAGCACTTCTCTTCTTCTCTCACTGCAGTCCTGGCTTCCTTCCAGCTCTTTTCTTCTGTGTCCTCTAGGAACTTGTTATATGTTCAGAGAGGATTATTTCAACACCATCATAGACTTCCCCAGTAGAGCACAACGCTTGAAAGTGTGGCTTAGCATCAACAGCTGGGATTTCTAACGTACACTCTGCTACTTATGAGCTGTAAATCTTTATAAAGTCACTTAATGCCTCTGAATTCCAGTTTTTCTCTACTGTAAAGTGAAGGTACACATTGTGTAGATTAAATAAGATGATGCACATAAAATTCACAGCCTGGTCTCTGGCAAACAAAAAACTACTACAATAAGCAAGATGACTACGCATCCTCAATCCCACTGAAATCTAGGCCACTGCTTTCAATGCCCTTTTAGGATTCATTTCTCCAATAGTTTATCTACCAAAGCACCAGCAAACATATTTAGTAAATGTTCATCAATCCCTGATCATTGATCTTCATAAGAAAAGTTAGTAAACAAAATGACAATATCATTTCTTCTTTTAGACAAAAATCAACTGATTATAGCAATTTATACCTTTCCTGGCCAGTGGCATCTTCCAAACCCTAATCATTTTCTCACATCCATAACCATCTTTTCAGTTTCTCCACCTTCGATATCCTTGTGTATGACATCCAAGCTCAAGAAACTTGCAATTCCTTCATGTGTAAATGACTTTTACCATTACTCTACTTCAGCACCCCTGCCATGGGCCCATTTGGAACTTGCCATGACCTAGGATGGTACCACTTTTAAGAATTTTAAATGCTTTTAAAACTTGTTGGGGGAAATGTGAGTTATAACAGTTATTTTGAAAAGCAATCAGGTAGCATTTATGAAAATTAATATCAACATACGCTTTAACTTATGAGATGGCTATTCATACTAACTCACTCTCTGTTCTGTGTTATAAATATTTTTTCCTCATCTCTAGCTGGCAGGAAGAAATAAAATAAAAAGAAGAAAGAAAACAACATTACAAATACCTTTCCAAGTCTTCTGTTTGCCTATCAAAATTCCATTAAAACATTTTTGTGATGCAGAAGTTTTTTAATGGAAATCTTTCTCAATGTTGTGCATTTTGATGAGTGAAAGATATCAAGATTTGCTATTATGCATCACCAAAATTTTTTTTAAATGCACTGCCTATTAAATTGATACAAGGTTTTCTTGTGAAAAAAAAGAATTTTAAATGCTTATAAGCCACTGTTTGTTTGTCTCTAATTCTTTCAAGCATCCTCACTCCCATTCTCTCACTGTACCTGCTTCAAACCTCAGGAGAAATATCACCATCCTCTGACTCCCTCTGACGCCCACACCAGCCCCTCCTGAACTCAATGCCCACCTACCAAGGTAAACTCTGTGATATATCCCTTCCTTGACTCTTACCAGATGTCTCAGTGTTTCTGCTTGAAGAGTTCAAAACAGGATCAAACTTCTATTTGCAGATTTTTTTTCAGTTCCACCTTGAACTGTCATAGTGTTAATTATTAGTGACTCTTCACATCTATGGCATTAGAACAACACACATTAGGAAAACCCTTACAGTGAACATGCTGTTCATCACGTTGAAGATAAATCCCTGATTCCTACCTAGGAGCTCACACTCTGAAATAAACAATGAACAGACTTTTAGCAAGGAAAATAGAAGTGGGAAGCTTTTTATTCATACAGATATTAGATTTGACATTAATTTATGTCAAAAGTACAACTGCAGAAGATGGGGCATTTGTGACTAGAATCAATAAAAATGGAGAATAACGGAATTCTAAGTGCAGACAGGGAGAAGCTCAGAAAGTCATTTGTAGTTTATAGTCACTCATTTTAGAACAATTTCACGGAAAAATGAAAGATGGCTTAGTAAATATTGGGGAGGAGCCAGGCTCGGTGGCTCAGCCTGTAATCTCGTGATTTGGGAGGCTGAGGTGAGTGGATTGCCTGAGCCCGCGGGTTCGAGACCCACCTGGGCAACCTGGTGAGACCTCATCCCTACAGTAAATTTTAAAAATTAGCCAGGCGTGGAAGCGTGTGCCTGTAGTTCCAGTTACCTGGAAGGCTGAGACGGAAGGATCGCCAGAACCCAGCAGATCGAGGCTGCTGTGGTCAGAATGGCCACTGCACTCCAGTCTGGGTGACAGAGTGAGACTCTAACTCAAAAAAATATATATA
>NW_007249627.1:0-2067 GCF_000164805.1 Carlito syrichta
AAGTCAGATGACTAGTCATCTGGATAGCTAGTTATTTCAGCTAGTTAAGTCAGCTGGCTAACTAGGAAGCAAGCTACATAAGACCGCTAGTTATGTCAGCCTGCTAGCTAGTTAAGTCATCTAGTTAAGTCTGATGGCTACCTAGATAGCAAGCTCGGTAGCTAGCTAGTTAAGCTAGTTCGTTAAGCCAGCTGACTAGCTAGGTAACTAGCTGGTTAAATCATCTTGTTAAGTCAGCTGGTTAGCTAGTTAAGTCAATGAGTTAAGTCAGCTGGTGAGCCAGCTGCCTAGTTGGGTAGCTAGCTAGTTAATTCTCCTGGCTATCCAGTTAAATATTTAGTTAAATAACCTTTTAAAGTCAGCTCACTACCCAGCTGGATAGCTAAGTAGCTAGGTAGTTAATTCAGCTGACAAGCCAGCAGGCTATGTAGGTAGCTAGCGAGTTAAGTCAGCTGGATATCCAGCTGGCTAGCTAGGTACCTAGGCAGTTAGGTCAGCCACATAGCCAGATGGCTAGCTAGTTATGTCACCAGATCAAGTCAGCTGGCCAGACAGCTGGCTAGTTAGGTAACATGATAGTTAAGTCAGTTGTCTAGCCCCCTGGCTATCTAGTTAAGTCACCTAGTTAAGTCAGCTGGCTAGCCAGCTGACTAGCTAAGTAGCTTGCTAATTAAGTAGCTTGCTAATTTAGTAGCTTGCTAATTAATTAGCTAGACAGCTGGCTAGTTAGTTAAGTCGACTAGTCAATTCAGCTTTCTAGTCAGCTGGCTAGCTATATAATAAGCTAGTAAATTTAGCTGACTAGCAAACACGCCAGCTGTTTAAGTCAGCTAGTTAAGTCAACTGACTAGCTAGCTGGCTAGCTAGGTAGTGAGCTAGTTAAGTCAGTTGGCTAACCAGCAATCTAGCTAATTAAGTCATCTAGTAAAGTCAACTGGCTAGCCAGCTAGCTAGCAAGTTACAGATCTAGTTAATTCAGCTGACTAGCTAGCTGGCTAGCTGGTTAATTCAAGTAGTTAAGTCTGCTGGTTAGCCAGCTGGCAAGCTAGGTAGCAAGCTAGTTAAGTCAGCTGGCTAGTCAGCTGGCTAGCTAGATAATCAGCTAGTTAATTCAGTTGGCAAGCCAGCTGGCTAGCTAATTAAGTCAGCTAGTTGTCATCTTACTAGCCAGCTGGCTAGCTGGTTATATCAGCTAATTAATTCAGCTGGCCAGTCAGCTGTCTAGCTAGGTTGCTATCTAGATAAGTCAGCTAGTTAAGTCAGCTGGCTAGCTAGGTAGTTAGCTAGTTAAGTCAGCTAGGTAAGTCCACTGGTTAACGATTTAATTCATTTAGTTAAGTCAACTGGCTGGCCAGCTGCCTATCATGGTAGCTATTTAAGTCAGCTGGCTAGCCAGCTATCTATATAGTTAAGTTGCCTAGTTAAGTCAGTTGGCTAGCCAGTTTGCTAGCTAATTAAAAAGTTAGTTAAATCAGATTGCTAGACAGCTGGGTAGCTAGTTATCAGGTAGTTAAGTCAGTTGGCTAGCAAGGTAGCTGGTTAAGTCATCTAGTTATGTCAGCTAGCTAGTTAAGTCAGCTAGTTAAGTCGGCTAGCTATATAGATAGCTAGGTAGGTTGCTAGGTGTTTATTTCAGGTCGAAAAGTCAGCAGGCTCTCTAGGTAGCTAGCTAATTTATTCAGCTAGTTAAGTCAGCTGGGTAGATAGTTAAGTTAGCTACTTCAGTCAGTTGGCTAGCCAGCTGCCTAGCTTGGTAGCCAACTAGTTTAGTAAGCTGACTAGCCAGCTGTATAGTTAATTAAGTCACCTAGTTAATTCAGCTCGCTAGTCAGCTGGATAGCTAGGTAACTAGGTACTTCAGTCAGCTGGCAAGCCAGCGGGATATGTAGGTATCTAGCTAATTAAGTCAGCTGGCTAGTCAGTTGGATAGCTATTGATGTCAGTTAAGTCCGCTGGCTAGCCATCTGGCTAATGAGTTAAATCACATAGTTGAGTCAGGTGGCCAGCCAGCTGGCTAGCTGGTTAAGTCAGCTAGTTAATTCAAGTGGCTAACCATCTGACTAGCTA
>NW_007249627.1:2087-11844 GCF_000164805.1 Carlito syrichta
GGCTAGTTAGGTAGCATGATAGTTAAGTCAGCTGTCTAGCCCCCTGGCTATCTAGTTAAGTCACTTAGTTAAGTCATCTGGCTAGACAGCTGACTAGCTAAGTAGCTTGCTAATTAAGTCAGCTGGCTAGACAGCTGGCTAGTTAAAGTTGACTAGTTAAGTCAGCTTGCTAGTCAGCTCGCTAGCTATATAACAAGCTAGCTAATTTAGCTGACTAGCAAACAGGCCAGCTGTTTAAGTCAGCTAGTTAAGTCAACTGACTAGCCAGCTGGCTAGCTAGGTAGTGAGCTAGTTAAGTCAGCTGGCTAGCCAGCTAGCTAACAAGTTACAGATCTAGTTAATTCAGCTGTCTAGCTAGCTGGCTAGCTGGTTAATTCAAGTAGTTAAGTCAGCTGGCTAGCCAGCTAGCCAGCCAAGTAGCTAGTCAGCTAGTTAAGTCAGCTATCTAGTCAGTTCGCTAGTTAAGTCAGCTAGCAAACTAGTTAAGTCAGCCAGTTAAGCAGCCAGCTAAGTAGTTGTCAGCTAGCTAAGTCAGCTAGATAAGTCAGCTTTCTAATTTATTCAGCTGGTTAAGTCAGCTAGCTAGCAAGTTAGCTAATGGTTTAAATCAGCCTGTTAAGTCAGGAAGTTAGGTGGTTAACTGAAGGGATGAGTCAGCTGGTTGAGTCAGCATCTATCTAGATAGCAAATGGGTTGAGTCAGCTGGTTGAGTAGCCAGCTAGTCATCCAGGTACCTAGCTAGTTAAACCAGCTGGCTAGTCATCTAGTCAACCAGGTATCCAGCTAATTAATTCAGCTGGCTAGCCAGCTAGCCAGCCAACTACCTCCTCAGTTAGTTATGTCAGCTAGCTAGCCATATAGCTAGTTAAGTTAGCTAGCCTGTCTGCTAGCTAGTCAGCTAGCTAGTTAAGTCAGCATGCTAGTTAAATCTGTTAACCAGCTATCTAGCCAGATAGGTAGCTAGTTAACACAGCTGGCTAGACAGCTAGATAGCTTGTTTGGTAGCTAGCTATGTCAGCTGGATAACGAGCTAGCAAGTCAGCTAGCTAGTTAAGTCAGCTAGCAAATAAGCTAGTTACTTAGATATCTAGTCTGCTAGCAACTCAGCTAGCTGGTCAGCTAATTAGTGGGCTTGTTCGCTTTCCATCAGATCACCTAACTAGTCGACTCCCTCGCCTGCCAACTGGTCTGCCAATTAGCTCACTCACCAGCCAACAGGTCAACTAACTTGTCGGCTCACTCACAAGCCAACAGGACAGCTAACTTGCTGCCTTGCTCGCAGGCAACTAGTTAAGTCAGTTCACCAGTTCACTCGCTTGCAGGCCAACTAGTTAAGGCAGCTCACCCATCGGGTTACTCACTGGCCAATTAGATAAGTCAGCTCACCAGTTGGCTCACTTGCCAGATGACTTGTGAATTCTTCTGACCAGTCGACTCACTAACTGGACAACTAGTTAAGTCAGCTGACCAGTTGGCTCACTCGCAGGCCAACTAGTTAAGTCAGCTGACCAGTCGGCTCACTCGCCGGCTGACTAGTTAAGTCATCTGACCAGTCGGCTCACTCACTGGCCGACTAGTTAAGTCATCTGACCAGTCGGTTCACTCGCCAGCTGACTAGTTAAGTCAGCTAGCCTGTCGGCCCTCTAACCGGCCAAATAGTTGTCAGCTAACCAATTGACCGACTAGTCAACCAACTTGTCAGCTGACAAGTTAGCTCAGCTAAATAGTCGTCTGACAAGTTATGTCAGCTAACATGTCAGTCAACTAGTCTGCTGACTAATTTGGTCAGAAAACCAGCAGGCGACAAGTTAACCTTTCTAAATAGTTAGTCAGCTAGTTAACCGAGCTAGCTAACTCATTAGTCAGCTAGTTAGCCCAGTTAACTAATCGGCCGACTAATCGGCCAACTTGTTAAGCCAGCCAACATGTTGGCCGAGTAGTCAATGTGTTAAACCAGCTAATTTGTCAGCCAACTCATCAGCCAAAGAGGCAAGTCACCTAGCTAACTTGTTAATCAACTAGTCAAGTCAGCTAGCCAACTCGTTTCCCAACAAGCTAAAACAGGTAACTCATTAACCAACTCGTTAAGTCTGCTAGCTATCTCATTATAAAACTAGGTAGGTCAGTTAGCTAAGTCAGCTAGCTCACTAGTTAGCTATTTAAGTCAGCTATGTAAGTCTGCTACCTAACTAGTTAGCTAATTATTAATTCAGCTAGTTATTCAGCTAGTCAAATAGTTATTAAACTATTTAATTCAGGTAGTTAAGTCAGCTAGCTAAATAGTTAAGACAGCCAGATTTGTCAGCTAGCTATAGAGTTGTCAGCTAGCTGTCAGCTAATAAGTCAGTTTTCTAAATCAGTCAACTGGTTAAGACATCTAGCTAACTAGTGAGCTAACAAGTTACATCAGCTGGTTGAGGCAGTAGCTAGCTAGTTAGCAAACAGGTTAAATCAGCTGGTTGAGTCAGCTAGCTAACTAGTTTGCTAACGAGTTCAGTCAGCTGGATGATTTAGTCAGATGATTAAGTCACCTAGCTAGCATGTTAAATAACGAGTAAGCTAACTAGTTAGCAGGCTGGTTCAGCCAGTTAGAAAGCTAGGCTACTATGTAAGGCAGTTTGTTAGCTAGGTTGCTAGCTAGTTAGCTAAAAATTTGAGTCAGCTGGCTAGCTAGGTTGCTAGCTAGTTAAGTCAGCTAATTAAGTAAGCTGGCTAGCCAGCTGGCTATTTAGGTAGTGAGGTAGTTCAGTCAGTAGTCTACCTAGCTGGTTAACTGTTTAAATCAGTTAGGTGAGAGAATCGGCTAGCCAACTGGCACTGTAGGTCACTAGATAGTTAAATCAACTAGATGGCTAACTGGCTAACTAGTGATGTCAGCGAGTTAATCCAGCTGGCTAGCCAACTGGCAAGCTGGCTAGCCAACTAGTTAAGTCAACTAGTTTAATCACCTGTCTGGCCAGCTGCCTAGATCATTAATCACCTAGTTAAGTCAGCTGGTTAACCAGCTGGCTAGCTATTTCAGTCACCTCATTAAATCTGTTGCCTAACCAGCTCGCTAGCTAGTTAAAAAGCTAGTTAAGTCAGATGGCTACACAGCTGGCAATCTAGTAATTTCCGTTTGTTATGTCAGCTGGCTAGCTAGTTAGCTAGTTATCTCAGCTATTTATGTGAGCTAGCTAGTGAGTTATGTCAGCTAGGAAATTCGGCTAGCTAGCTAGATAGCTAGCTAGGTAGCTAGCTAATTATTTCAGCTAGTAAAGTCAACTGGCTATCTAGGTAGCTAGCTAGTTAAGTCAGCTAGTTACGTCAGCTATTTAAGTCAACTGGCTAGCTAGTTAAGTCAGCTAGTTAGGCCAGCTGGTTAGCCAGCTGCCTAGCTTGGTAGCTAGCTAGTTAATTCATCCGGCTAGCCAGCTAGTTAGGTGGTTAAGTCATCTAGTTAAGTCAGCTTGTAGCCAGCTGGTTATCTAGGTAATTAGGTAGTTAAGTCAGCTGGCAAGACAACAGATACCATAGATAACTAGCTAGTTAAGTCAGCAGGCTAGCCAACTGGCTAGTGAAGTCAGCTAGTTAAGTTAGCTGGCTAGCCAGGTGGATAACGAGTTATGTCAACTAGTTGAGTCATCTGGGTCGCCAACTGGCTAGTTAAAGTCAGCTAGTTAATTCAAGTGGTGGGTCATCTGGCTAGCTAGATAGCTAGCAAGTTAAGTCAGCTGGCTAGCCAGCTGGCTAACTGGTTAAGTCAGCTAGTTAAGTCAGCTGGTTAGCCACCTGTCTAGGTAGGTAGCTAGCTAATTAAATCAGTTGGCTAGCCGGCTGGCTATTTAGCTAATTCAGCTAGTTAAGTGAGCTGGTTAGTCATCTGGCTAACTAGCTGACTGGCTAGTTAAGAGAGCTGGGTAGCCGGATGGTATCTTGTTAAGTCAGCAAGTTTAGCCAGCTGATTACCCAGCTGCCTAGCTAGGTGATTGGTAGGTTATGCCAGCTGGTTAGCAGGCTGCAAATGTAGGTAGCCAGATAGTAAAGCTGGCTGGCCATCCGGCCGACCAGCAGGTTGGCTGGTTAGTTAAGCTGGCTGGCTATACCACTGTACAGCCAGGCAGCTGGCTCTTTAAACCAGCTGGCTAGCCAGATTGCCAACCCGCTAGCTAGCCAGCCAGCTGCCTAGGCAGCTAGCCAGCCAGGTAGTTAGCTAGTTAAGCCACTTGGCTAGCCATCTAGACAACCAGGTAGCTGGCTAGTTAAGTCAGCTAGCTAGCCAGCTAACCAGCCAACTACCAGTCAGCTAGTTAAAACAGCTAGCTAGTCAGCTATGTTAAGTCAGCTAGCAAGTCAGCTAACTATTCACCTAGATTGTTAAGTCACCTAGCTACTCACGTTGCTAGTCAGCTAGCTACTTAAGTCTGCTAACTAGTCAGCTAGCTAGTCAGCTATGTAGTTTATTCTACTAGCCAGATAACTAGCCAGATACCTAGCTAGTTAAATCAGCTAGTTATACAGCGGCATAGCTTGTTTGCCAGGTAATTATGTCAGCTAGATAGCCAGCTAGCCAGTCAGGTAGCTAGTTAAGCCATATAGCATATCTGCTAGTACTTAGCTAACTAGTCGGCTAGCAACTCAGCTAGAAGGTCAGGTAACTTTTGGGCTCCCTAGCTTTCCATCATGTCAACTAACTAGTAGGCTCACACTAACTGCCAACCGGTAAGCAAACTAGTAGGTTTACTCACCAACCAACAGGTCAACTAACCTGTCGGTTCACTAGAAATTCAACAGGTCAGCTAACTAGTCGTTTGCTCGCCAGCCAACAAGTTAAGTCAGCTCACAGGTTGGCTCACACGCTGGCCAACTAGTTATGGCAGAGCATGCGTAGGCTCACTCACTGGCTGACTAGTTAATTCAGCTCACAGCTTGGCTCACTTGCTGCCCAACTACTTAAGTCAGCTCACCTGTCATAGCACTCGCCAGCTGACTAGTTAAGTCAGCTAACTGGTCGGCCTAGTAGCCAGCTCACTAGTTAAGTCAGTTAACAAATTGACCGACTAGTGTGCCAACTTGTCATCCAAAAGTTTAGGTCAGCTAATTTGTCGGCCGAATAGTTAGGTCAGCAAACTAGCCAGTCAACTACTTAACCGAGCTAACTATGGGAGCTGACTTGTCAGTCAACTAGTTAACCCACCTAAATAGTTGGCCGAGTAGTCGGTCAGCTTGTTAACCCAGCTAACAAGTCAACTGAGTAGTCAGCCAACTTGTTAAACCAGCTAAATAGTCAGCCAACTCATCAACCAAGTTAAGCCAACTTGCTAACTTGTTAACCAACTAGTTAAGTCAGCTATGTAACTCGTTTACCAACTAGTTAAAACAGTTATCTAACTCATTAACCAACTCGTTAAGTCAGCTACCTATCTCCCTAGACAATTAGCTAATCAGCTAGCTAAGTCAGCTAGCTCTTTATTTGGTTAAATATTTAAGTCAGCTACTTGTCTTCTACCTAACTGGTTAGCTAATTAGTTAAGTCAGCTGATTATTCAGCTTGATAAATAGTTAGGTAACTATTTAAGTCAGGTAGTTAAGTCAGCTAGCTAATAGCTAAGTCAGCCACTTAAGTAAGCTAGTTAAGTAGTTAAGTCAGCTAGCTAAGTCAGCTAGTTAATACAGCTTCTAATTTAGTCGGCTGGTTAAGACAGTTAGCTAGCTAGTTAGCTAAAGGGTTAAGTCAGCAGGTTGAGTCAGGTTGTTAGTTTACTAATGGGCTAATTTAGCTGGTTGAGTTAGCTAGGTAGCTAGTTAGCAAATGTGTTGAGTCAGCTGGTTGTGTAGGCTAGCTAGCTAGTTAGCTAATGAGTTAAGTCAATTGGTTCTGTCAGGTAGCCAGTTCTTTAGCTAATGACATGTCAGATGATTAAGTCACATAGCTAGCACGTAAGATAACGATTAAGCTAACTAGTTATCTTGCTGCTTATGTCAGCTAGCTATCAAGGCAGCTAACTATTTAATTCAGCTTGTTAGCTAGGTAGCTAGCTAGTTAGCTAACTATTTAAGTGAACTGGCTAACTAGGTAGCAAGCTAGTTAACTATTTAAGTCCGTTGACTAGCTAGGTAGCTAGTAGTTAAGTCAGCTACTTAAGCCAGCTGGCTAGCCAGCTGGCTACCTAGGTAGTGAGCTAGTTATGTCAGTTGGCTAGCCAGCTGAATACCTGGCTAATTCTCCTAGTTAAGATAGCTTGCACTCCAGTCTGGGCAACAGAGTGAGACTCCAACTCAAAAAACAGAATAGCTTGCTGACCAACTGGCTAGGTAGGTAACTAGCTAGTTAAGTCAGGTAGATAGCGACCTGGCTAGCTATTGATGTCACCAAATTAAGTCAGCTGGCTAGCCAACTGGCTAGCTGCTTAAGTCAGCTAGTTTAGTCAGTTGTCTAGCCAGATAGCAATGTTGGTATCTAGCTAGATAAATCTGCTTGCTAGCCAGCAGGATAATTGTTCAAGTCAGCAGGTTAAGTCAGATGGTTAGCCTGCTGACTACGTTGATAGCTAGCAGGTTAAGTGAGGTGGTTAGCCAGCTTGCTACCTTAAATCAGCTAGGTAAGTCAACTGGTGAGACAGGTAGTTAGCTAGTTAAGTCAGCTGGCTAGCCAGCTGTCTAGCTGGTTAAGACAGCTAGTTAAGTCAACTGGCAACCAGCTGGATAGCAAATTAAGTCAGCTAGTTAAGTCAGCTGGCAACCGACTGGCTAGCTAATTAAGTCAGCTCATTAAGTCAGTTGGCTATCCATCTGGTTAGCGAGCTAAAAAACTATCTATCTAGTCAGCTGGCTGGCCAACTGAATTAGCTAGCTGACTTAACCAGCTAACCATCTGACTAGCTAGTTTGTTTTGCTACTTGTCATCTGGCCAGCTAGGAAGCTAGCTATATATGTCAGTCATTTATGGCAGCTAGGTAGCCAGTTAATTCAGCTAGTTAAGTCAGCTGGCTAGCTAGATAGCTATGTAGGTAGCGAGTTAGTTAAGTCAGCTAGGTAGCCAGCTGCCTAGCTGGTTAAGTCAGCTAGCTAATTCAGTTGGCCAGCCAGCTGGCTAGATAGTTAAGTCAGCTAGTTAAGTCAACTGGCTAGCTAGTTAAGTCAGTTAATTAAGTCAGCTGGCTAACCAGCTGCCTAGCAGGGTACCTAGCTAGTTAAGTCAGCTGGCTAGCCAGCTGGCTAGCAAGTTAAGTCACCTAGTTAAGTCAGCTCGCTGGTCAGCAGTTTAGGCTAGCCATCAGGCTATTTCGTTATGTCAGCTAGTTAAGTCAGCTGGCTATACAGCTGTCTAGCTAGGTAGCTAGCTAGTTTAGTCTGCTGGCTAGCCAGCTACCTATTTTGGTAAGTCAGCTAGTTAAGTCAGCTGACTAGGCTACTGGCTAGCTAGGTAGTTAGGAAATTAAGGCAGCTGGTTAGCAACCCGGCCAGCTAATTGAGTCAGCTAGTTTAGTCAGCTGACTAACCAGTTGACTAGCTAGTTAAGTCAGCTTGTTGCATCAGATGTGCAGCCCTCTGGCTCGCTAGTTATTTCAGCTAGTTAATTCAGCTGTGTAGCTAGGTAGGTAGCCAGTTAAGTCAGATTGATATGTCAGCTAGCTAGCTAGTTAAGTCAGCTAGCTAAGTCATGTAGCTATATGAAAGCTAGCTAGGTAGCTAGCTAGTTAAATCAGCTAGTTAATTCAGTTGGCTAGCTTGGTAGCTAGCTAGTTAGTTAAGTCAGCTATTTAAGTCAGATGTCTAGCTAGTTAAGTCGCTTAGTTAAGTGACCTTGAGAGCCAGTTGCCAAGCAGGATAGCTAGCTTTAAGTCAGCTTGCAAACCTGATGACTAGATAGTTAAGTCATCTACTTAACTCAGTCCACTGGCCAGCAGGATATCTAGGTAGTTAGGTAGTTAAGACAGCTGGCAAGCCAGGGAGCTAAATGGCAGGTAGCTAGTTAAGCCAGCTGGCTAGCTATCTGGCATCTAGTTATGTCACCTAGTTAGGTCAGTTAGCTATCCAGCTGTCTAGCTTGGTAGCTAGCTAGTTAAGTCTGCTTGATAGCCAGTTGTCTACTGCGTGGAGTCAGCTAGTTATGTCAGCTGGCTTGCCTGCTTGATAGCTACGAAACTAGGCAATTAAGTCATCTGGATAGCCAGCTGGCTAGCTAGGTAGTTTGATAGTTATGTCAGCTGTCTAGTCAGATGGCTAGCTAGTTAAGTCACATAGTTAAGTCAGCTGAATAGCCAGCTGGATAGCTAGGGAACTTCCTAGTTAAGTCAGCAGGATAGCAAGCTGTCTAGCTAGATAAGTCACCTAGTTAATTCAGCGGGATAGCCAGCTGCCTAGCTATGTAGCAAGCTAGTTAATTCAACTGGCTAGAAAGCAGGACAGCTAGTTAAGAGAGCTACTTAAGTCAGCTGTTTAGCCAGTTCTCTGGCTATGTAGTGACATAGTCAAGTCAGTTACCTAGACAGCTGTCTAGCTAATACAGTTAGTTAAGTCATCTTGTTTCCCATGTGGCTAGAGAGGTAGAGAGCTAGTTAAGTCAGCTGGACAGCCAGCTTGCTAGCTAGGTAGCTAGCTAGTTATGTCAGCTGTCTAGCTAACAGGCTAACTAGTTATGTCACCTAGTTAAGTCTGCTGACGAGCCAGCTGGCTACCTAGGTAGCCTACTAAGTCAGCTGACTACACAAATGGCTAGCTACATAAGTCACCTAGTTAATACAGCTGGATAGCCAGCTGGCTAGCTATGTAGCAAGCTAGTTAAATCAACTGGCTAGAAACAAGGCTAGCTTGTTTATATAGCTAGTTAAGTCAGCTGGCTAGAGAGATGACTGGCTAGTTAGTGACCTAGTTAAGTCAGTTGCCTAGCCAACCGGCTAGCTAATTTATGAGCTAGTTAAGTCAGCTGGCTATCCAGGTGGTTAGAGAGCTAGAGCCCTAGTTAATTCAGCTGGCTAGCCAACTGCATAACCAGTTAAGCCAGCTAAATTCGTCACTTGGCTGGCCAGCTGCTGAGCTCGTTAATCAACTAGTTAAGTCAGGTTGCTAACCAGCTGGATAGCTAGTTTAGTTACTTCTTTAAGTCAGTTGGCTATCCTTCTCCCTAGCTTGTTAAAAAGCTAGTTAATTCAGATGGCTAGACAGGTGGTTAGCTAATTATTTCAGCTAGTTAAGTCAGCTGGCTGGCTAGGAATCTAGCTAGTTAAATCAGTTAGCTATATCAGCTAGCTAGCTTGTTAAGTCAGCTATTTTCTTCGGCTTTCTAGCTAGATATCTACCTAGGTAGTTGGCTAGTTATCTCATCTAGTATATTCAGCTGCCTATCTAGCAAGGTAGGTAGTTAAGTCAGCTAGTTAAGTCAGCTGGCTAGCTAGTTAAGTCACCTGGTTAACTCAGCTCTCTATTCAACTGGTTAGGTAGGTAGTTAGCTAGTTATATCAGCTAATTAAGTCAGATAGCTATATGATAGCTACATAGGGAGTTAGCTAGTTAAAGCAGCTAGTTAAGTCAGCTAGTTAAGTCAGGTTGCTAGCTAGTTAAGTCTGTTATTCAAGTCAGCTGGCTATTCTGCTGCCTAGCATGATAGCTAGCTGGTTAAGTTAGCTGGCTAGTCAGCTGGCTAGTTAGTTATGTCACCTAGTTAAGTAAGCTCGCTGGCCAGCAGATTAGCTAAGTAGTTAGTTAGGTAAGTCCCCTGGCAAGCCAGTGGGCTATGTATGTAGGTAGCTAGTTATGTCAGCTGGCTAGCCATCAG
>NW_007249628.1:0-3691 GCF_000164805.1 Carlito syrichta
CGAACTTGGAAACCAAGACCCTGGGCCCTCCCAAAAATACCTTCTAAACATGGTGCAACATCTAAACCCAAGGTCCTAATTCCGAGTAGCTGAACTACCAGAAGTTTCTGGAGTAAGAAGTAATCCTGAACTCAGGGCTTACATTCACAAAACCCGAGATGATTATTTGTGTCCTGGAATTTGACGTTAGAGGATCCATAACCTAAATGGACTATTACTGCCATATATTCTTTTAAACTATCGAGAGGACCAGAATGATGTGGGAATTCTGTAATGACTGATTCCTAATATGCACATAGGAAACAGCTCTGAAAATTATGGGGACATTGAAGTCCGAGTCTTCTAGATTCGTTATTCTTCTTTAGCAAGTAGTTTCCTATATATGAGGACTCCCATTCCCCAGATTCTTGCTTCGAAATCCTCATTCTTCTTTAGCCCTTAGCAAGACACCCAGTAGATTTTTGGCATTGAGGACTCGTGAAAACCAGATTCCTTATCCTTTCTTAGGTAGAGGCTGTGGAGTTTCCTGTATATGAAGACTCCCATTACCAAGATTCCTTCTTCGAAACCCTGATTTTTGTTTAGCCCTTAGAAAGATGCCATGTAAATTTTTAGGATTCAGGACATGTGTAACCCAGATTCCTTGTTCAGCCTTAGCAATAGGTTGTGAAGTTTCTTGTATAAGAGGACTCCCATTCCCCAGATTCGAGCTTCAAATTCCTGATACATTTTTCTTCTTGAGTAAGATACCCTGTAGGTTTTTGGAATTTGAGGACTCGTATAACCAAGATTCCTTATTCTTCCATAGTAATAGGCCATGTAGTTTCCCATATATGAGGACTCCCATTTCGCAAATTCCTGCTTAATTCTCAGCAATACCTGAGATATTTCCTGATGAACATAGAATTCCAGTTGTTTGGATATCAATAAAAAGACTCCCATGTAGTACCTAAGAAGTGTAATCCAAATTAACAGGTTCCCCTTCACAAGACATTGTAAAAATGGGGAATATTCTAAACCCAATATCCCAATTCCCACCAGCCTGACCACAGGAATTTTCGGTATTCTGAGGTAACCTGAAGCGAGGGATTTTGTCGCAAAATGCCAGTTGATTCCTGTGGAACTAAAATATGGCCGAAGATTTTCATAAGAAACAAACGAAATTGTAGCTCCAGATCCTCCATTACAACTATCAAAAAGACCGGAATCTTCTTGAATCTGTAATAAGAGAGTTTAGGTATCCACGCAACAAGTAGCTCTGAAAAACAGGAGGACCTACAAGCCCAGATTCCTCATTAAACCATATCAAGAGGCCATATAGATTTTGACGATTGAGTACCACTGAACACGCATTCTTTCTAATTCCCACAAGATGCCCTGATTTTCCCTGGCGATCTGGATTCCGAAATTTTGTATGCACATAGACAGATGCCCACCTGTTTCCCAGGGATGTGGAATCCGTGATTCCTTGTTACCTTTAAAAATATGTACTACATGCTTAGCAACCTCAAAACCCCAAGGCCATATCAAATAGATGCACAACCGGAAGTTTTAGAATTACAGGGTACATCTTAAGACAAGAGTTACCCACAAATATGGCGAGATGATGGTTTAGTCCTGTAATCTGACTTTAGTTGTGCCGACAAACCCAACTGAATTTCACGGACTAGTTCTTGGTTACAAGAATCAAGAGGACTAGAAAGTTGCTGGGAAACTATATTGACACTTGTCCTTTGCAAGTGGCAATTTGCTCTGAAAAATTTGGAGAACAAGACGCCCAGATTACAGATAAGCCATTATAACGGAGCCCTGTATGAATAGATTGGGGCCTTAAGTAACCCACATTCCTTTTTTATTATCAGGAAGACGCCCGGCCTTTTTCTGGTGACGTGCAAGTACAAACGCTTACATATCAGTACACATCCGCTAAGAAGTTTCCCAGGGACCTGGAATCGAAGATTGCTAGTTCCCCCCTTAAGAATACATCCTAAATATGTGGGAACCCCTAATCCCATATTCTCAATGAGAAAACGAATGTCCAGCATTCGTTTCTGGACTACGAGGTAACCCCGAAACCAGTGATCACATTAACAAATGGCAGATGATTGCGTGGATTCTGTAATCTGGCCTTACAGGACCCTGTGAAGTAAATGGCCACTAGACCAGATTCTCAGCTAAAACTATCAAGAGGCGCAACTGCTTCTTGGGGATCGGCAATGCCCGATTTGTGGTACGCATATAGGACTTTGCTCTGAATAATATGAGAACCAGGACACCCAGGTTCCAGATTAGCATTTGCCAAAGTCCCTGTAGATTCCCATGTATGAGTACTGTCTTAAGCCACGGATAATTTAGCAAATACACAAATGTTTGCAAGTTACATGGAAACCGAGTTTCCTGGTTCCTCTTTAGTAAAGTGTGTAGAAACTTTCAAGGGACAAAGTGACCCAAAATCCTATTTTGTTCTAAGTAAACGACGAGATGTTTCCTGTTGGCCTGGAAGTCCAGACTCTTGTATACCCATAGAAAGTGGACAAGAATATGTCTGGTGATGTGGAATCTAAGATTCCTGGTTCCCTCCCAATGATACCTCCTAAAAAAATTGAACACCTAAACCCAAAGTCCTAATAGCGAACAGTGGAGCCACTGAAGATTCTGGAGTACGAGGTACAACTGTGGTCAGGGCTTACATACATAAAATCCGAGGGAATTACTGGTGTCCTGGATCTGGAATCAGAGATTCCGAGTATCTAAACAGACTTTTAGTTCCAGTTTCTCGATCTCAGCTATCAAGAGTACCAGAGTGTTGCTGGAGTCCAGAAATGATTGATTCATAATATCCACATAACAAATATCTCTAAAACATGAGAGGTGCTCGAAGACCTGAATTTGTTTAGCCCTTAGCAAGACACACTGTAGATTTTCTGTATTGAGGACCCATGTAGCCCAGATTACTTATTCATCCTTTCCAAGAGTCATGAAGTTTCCTGTATATGGGGACTCCCATTACCCAGATTCCTGCTTCATTCTCAGCAAGACACTGAGATATTTTGGGTGATGTAGAAATCAAGTTGTTTGAATATCAACTGAAAGACCCCCAGAAGTTTCCTTGGCAATTAGGATCCAAGATTCCTGGTTCCCTTGTAAAAGACACCCTAAAAATATTTGGACCTAGAAGCCCAGATTCCTGATTAAACCTTATGAAGTGTCCCTGTAGACTTCAGCGAATGAGAACTCCAAGAACCCGGATTCCCTTTTTGTTCATTGCAAGATGCTTGATTTTCCCTGTCGATGTGTATTCCAAAACTGTGTATACAAAAAGACAGATGCCCACAAGTTTCCTGGGGATGAGGAATCCGTGATTCAGGATTACCCTTAAAAATACCTACTAAACATTTGGCATCTGCAAAACCCTCATCCCCTCTCAAAATAAAAGGGCAAAGAGAAGTGTGAGAATACAAGGTTCATCTTGAGACCAAGAGTTACAACCAAATAAGGCGAGATGATCCCTTTTGTGCTGGAATCTGGTCTTAGTTTTCTTGAGTAACCTAACGGACTTTTAGGGCCAGATACCCATTTAGAACTATCAAGAGGACCAGAAGGTTGCTGGAGTCCTGAATTTACTGATCCCTAATACCCACATGCTAAATAACTCCAAAACTGAGGGAGCTCGAAGCCCTGTTTCTTTTTT
>NW_007249628.1:4264-9391 GCF_000164805.1 Carlito syrichta
TTTTTGTTTAGCCCTTAGCAAGAGGCCCTGTAGTTCTTTTGGGAGAGGGAACAAGTGTAACCCAGATTCCTTATTCTTTCTTAGCAAAAGGCCGAGTATTTGATTGTATATGAGGACCCCTTTTCCGCAGATTCATGCTTCAAAAACCCTTATTTGTGTTTAGCCCTTACCAAGACGCCCTGAAGTTTCTTAGGTATAGAGGACACGTGTAACCCAGATCCCTTATTCTTTCTTAGCAATAGGCAGTCCTGTTTCCTGTATTTGAGGACCCCCACTATCCAGATTCCTACATTAAAAATCTGATTCATGGTTACCTCTTAGTAAGGCGCCCTGTGGATCTTTGGGCTGAGGACTCGTGCAACCAAAATTCCTTATTCTTCCTTAGCAAGAGGCCATGTAATTTCCTGTATATGAGGACACCCATTACCCAGATTCTTGCTTCATTCTCAGCAAGGTGCTGAGATATTTCCTGGTGACTCAGAATTCTAGTTGTTTGGATAACAAGAGAAAGACTCCTATAAGGTTGTTGGGGACCTGGAATCTAAGATTTTTGGTTCCCCTTAACAAGACCCCAACAAAATATGGAATCTGCTAAATCCAATGTCCCAATTTCACCAGACTGACCACAAGAAATTTCTGTAGCTTGAGGTAACCTGAATCGAGGGATTTTGTACCAATATGACATTTGATTCCTGTAGGGACCCTGAAGCCCAGATTGCTGATGAAACCTTATCAAGAGGCCCTGTCGATCTGGCGAATGAGAACTCCTAGAACCAGATTTCCTTTTTGTTCTCAGCAAGATGCCCTGATTTTCCCTCGTGATTTGGATCCAAAAACTCTGTATAAAAATAGGCAGATGCCCAGAAATTACCTAAGGTCGTGTAATCCATGAATCCTGATTACCCTTAAAAGTATGTAATAAATAGTAGTCAACCTCAAAACACCGGGACCCTATCGGAACAGAAGTTATAGGATTACAAGATACATCTTTAGGTAATAAATACATACAAACATGGCGATAAGATCCTTTGTGTCCTGGAATCTGCCCCATGTTTTCCCGTAGAACCCAATGGACTTGTAGGTACACATTCTCGATTACAACTATCAAGAAGAACAGAGGGTTGCTGAGAATCTATAATGACAAAACTTTCATATCCAAGAGGCATGTAGCCCTAAAGTGTGTGTGGAAATAGAATCCCAGACTACAGATTAGCCTTTATAATGTGTCCATGTAGAATTCTTAGATTAGCGATCCCCGTAACCCAGATTCTTTTTCTTCTCAGTAAGACTCCTGGAAGTTACCTGCCAATGTGGAAGTACAAACTCTTATATACCAATACTCATAAGCCCAAAGGGTTAGAAGGGCCCTGGAATCCAAGTTTGCTGGATCCCCTTTAAGAATACGTCCTAAATATTTGGGAAGACCTAATCCCAAGTTAGGAATATCAATCTAAAATTCCAGTAGTATTTTCTGGATTAGGAGGTAAACCTGAAGTCAGAAATTACACGAAAAATGGCGACATAATTCCTTGGGTTGTGAAATCTGGCCTTACACTCTCCTGCAAAAAAAGCTGAGCAGATGGCCAGATTCTGTGTTACAACTAAGAAGAGGAGCAGCAGGTTCCCTTGAATCGGTAATGACAGATTTGTGGTACATATATAGGAATTAGTTCAGAAAAGTGTGGGTTCTGGTACTCCAAATTCCTTATTGGCATTTAGAAATGTCCTGTAGGCTTCTAGGTATGAGAACTACCTTAAGCCAGGGAAAAATTAACAACTGCCCAGAAGTTTCCTGGTCACATGCCAACTGATTTTCCTTTTTCCACATTGGTAATATGAGTAGAAGCTATCTGGGGACATAGTGTCCGAGATTCCTGTTTCGTTCCCAGAAGACCAACCAGATATTTCCCCGTTCCCTATAAGTCCAGACACGTGGCTCCCAATAGAACGACGCCAGAATGCTCCTATGGAGTTTTAAACCAAGACCCTGGTGCCTCCCAATAATACCTTCTAAACATGGTGCAACATCTAAACCCAAGGTCTAATTCCGAGTAGCTGAACTACCAGAAGTTTCTGGAGTACGAGGTAACCCTGAAATCAGGGCTTACATTCAAAAAACCCGAGATGATTACTTGTGTCCTGGAATTTGGCATTAGAGGATCCAGGATCTAAATGGACTTGTAGTGCCATATTTTCATTTAAACAATTGAGAGGACCAGAGCATTGTGGGACTTCTGGAATGAGTGATTCCTAATATGCACATAGGAAACAGCTCTGAAAAATAAGAGGACGTCGAAGTCTGAGTCTTGTAGGGCTGTACCAAGACACCCTGAACATTTTTGGAATTGAGGACTCGTGTAACCCAGATTCGTTATTCTTCCTTAGCAAAATCCCATGTAGTTTCCTGTATTTGAGAACTTCCACTTCCAGATTCGTGCTTCAAATCCCTGATAAGTTTGTCTCCCTTACTAAGACTCCCTGTAGGTTTTTGGGATTTGAGGACTCATGTATCCAGATTCCTTATTCTTCCTAAGTAAGAGGCCATGTAGTTTTCTGTATATGAGGACTGTCATTACGCAAATTCCTGCTTAATTCTCAGCAATACCAGAGATATTTCCTGATGAACATAGAATTCCAGTTGTTTGGATATAAGTAGAAGGACTCCCATACAGTACCTGGGAACTGTAATCCAAGTTTCCAGGTTCCAGTTAACAAGACATCATAAAAATGTGGAATATTCTAAACCCAATATCCCAATTCCCAACATCCTGACTACAGGTGATTTCGGTATTTTGAGGTAACCTGAAGCTAGGGATTTTGTCACAAAATGGCAGTTGATACCTGGGGAACTTTATTATGGCAGAAGATGTTCATAAGAAACAAATGACACTGTAGGTCCAAATCCTTGATTAAAACTATCAAAAGGACCGGATCCTTTTTGGATCTGTAATAAGAGATTTTAGGTGTCCACCCAGCAAGTAGCTCTGAAAAATGGAAGAAACTACAAGCCCAGATTCCTCATTAAACCTTATCAAGAGGCCATATACATTTTGACGGTTGAGGACCCCCGAACCCACATTCTTTTCTCATTCTCAGCAAGATGCCCTGATTTTCCCTGGCGATCTGGATTTCAAAATTCTGTATGCTAATAAACAGATGCCTAGCTGTTTCCCAGGGATGTGGAATCCGTGATTCCTGGTTGCCTTTATAAATATGTACTACATGCTTATCAACCTCAAAATCCCAAGGCCATATCAAGTAGATGCATGAACGGAAGTTTTAGGATTACACGGTACATCTTAAGACAAGAGATACACACAAATATGGCGAGATGATGCTTTAGTCCTGTAATCTGGCTTCAGTTGTGCCGAGAAATCCAACTGAATTGCACGGACTGGTTCTTGGATACAACAATCAAGAGGACCAGAAGGTTGCTGGGAATCATTAAAGACACTTGTCCTTCCCAAGTGGCAATTTGCTCTGAAAAATTTGGAGAACAATACGCCCAGATTACAGATAAGCCTTTATAATGGAGCCCTGTAGAAATGGATTGAGGCCTTCCATAACCAACATTCCTTTTTGTATTATCAGGAAGATGCCCAGACATTTTCTGGTGACGTGGAAGTACAAACTCTTACATACCAATACTCATACGCCAAGAAGTTTCCCAGGGACCTGGAATCGAAGATTGCTGGTTGCCCCTTAAGAATACATCCTAAATATGTGGGAACCCCTAATCCCATATTCTCAATGGGAAAACAAACATCCAACAGTAATTTCTGTCCTACGATGTAAACCTGAAGCCAGTGATCACATTAACAAATGGCGGATGATTGTGCGTATTGTGGAATCTGGTCTTACAAGAACCTGGGAAACAATTTGACCAGTAGGCCAGATTCTCAGTTACAACTATCAAGAGGGCCAACAGGTTCCTGGGGATCCACAATTCCCGATTTCTGGTATGCGTTTAGGACGTTGCTCTGTGTAATATGAGAACAAGGAGTCCCAGATTTCAGATTAGCATTTGCTAAAGTCCCTGTCTTTTCCTAAGTATGAAGACCGCCTTAAGCCAAGGATAATTTAGCAAATGCCTAGATGTTTCCAAGTTACATGGAAACCGAGTTTCCTGGTTCCTCTTTAGTAAAGAGTGTAGAATCTTTCAAGGGACACAGTGACCCACATTCCTATTTCGTTCTAAGCAAAACGACGAGCTGTTCCTGTAGGCCTGGAAGTCCAGACTTTTGTATACCCATAGATAAATGACAAGAATATGCTTGGGGATGTAGAATCTAAGATTTCTGGCTCCCTCGCAATAATATCTCCTAAAAAATTTGAACTCCTAAACACAAAGTCATAATAACGAACAGCGGTACCACTGAAGTTTCTGGAGTACGAGGTAACACTGAGGTCAGGGCTTACATACAAAAAATCCGAGGGAGTTACTGATGTCCTGGTTCTGGAATCAGAGGTTCCGAGTATCTAAATGGTCTTGTAGTGCCAGATTCTTGTTCACAACTATCAAGAGTACCAGAGTGTTGCTGGAGTCCAGGAATGATTGATTCGTAATATCCACATAACAAATAGCTCTAAAACGTGAGGGATGCTCGAAGACCTGAACTTGTTTAGCCCTTAGCAAGACGCACTGTAGATTTTCGGTATTGAGGACCCATGTAACCCTGATTCCTTATTCATCCTTCGCAAGAGTCATGAAGTTGCCTGTATATGAGGACTCCATTTACCCAGATTCCTGCTTCATTCTCAGAAAGACACCGAGATAATTGTGGTGATGTAGAATTCAACTCGTATGGATATCAAATGAAAGACCCTGACTTTTCCTGGGCAATTGGAATCCAAGATTCCTGGTTCACTTGTACAAGACACCCTAACAATATGGGGACCTAGAAGCCCACAATCCAGATTAAACCTTATGAAGTGCCCCTGCAGACTTCGTCAAATGAGAAGTCCAAGATACCATATTCCCTTTCATTCTCAGCAAGATACCTTGAATTTCCCTGTTGATGTGTATTCCAAAACTCTGTATACAAAAAGAGATATACCTACAAGTTTCCTAGGGACGGGGAATCCGTGATTCCTGGTTACATTTTAAATTACTAAATATTTGACAAC
>NW_007249629.1:0-1612 GCF_000164805.1 Carlito syrichta
CTTTCTGCTGTTACACACTGAATACTGAAAAAACCCATTCCCTTACCCAAGAAAGGTCTTTGCTTTCTAGTCTACACAGAATAACAGGAAGGTGGATGGCCATCAATACCAGAGTAGTGAGTGTCACAGTGAAGCCAGAGCTGCAGGACCTTTATTTCAGAAGCAGCAGGAAGAGGAGGGAAGAAGCAGCAATGGAGGTATGAGTGCCAGCCTCAGGATAATGAGGCACCCAGAAGGGGCTGGGCCTCTAACTAGGTGCAGAGGGTGCAACTGGGAGGGATCGTTCTCTGCGGGGCTGTCACGACTTGTAGTCAGCGATGTGGCTTCAAAAAATCTTCTGTTAAGTACTGAGAACAGCAATACCAGACTAGGGAGAAGCCATTTTCATCATTAAAAGAATCCTGCTTGCAAGTGAAAATACATGTTGCCTAAGCTAATTGATGAACTCCACAGTTGTTTATGGAGCACCCCCTATGGGCCAGGCAATGCGTTAAGGTCCTAGGATTACAGAGATGAACAAGACACATAACAATCTAGTGAGAGAAATACCCAATCTAACAGCTATTGGGTGATGCAATGGAGTTTCAATTAGTCAATTGAGTATTTATTAAACATATTTGTTTAGAACATTGAGTTGGATGCTGGAGACGTTGTCTGTCCACACTTTGCAAGCTGATTTCAATGGAATGTGTATGGTCTTTGGTAAGTCATTGTCCCAGACAGCATTTGCTTTCTTTTTTTTTTTTTTTTTTTTTTTGAGTTGGAATCTCACTCTGTCGCCCAGACTGGAGTGCAGTGGCCGCTTCCAGCCACCGCAGCCTCGCCTGCTGGGTTCCGGTGATCCTTCCACCTCAGCCTTCCGAGTAGCCGGAATTACAGGCGCGCGCTACCATGCCCGGCTGATTTTTTGATTTATTGTAGAGATGAGGTCTCGCTGCCCAGGCGGGTCTTGAACCCGCGGGCTCAGGCAATCCACTCACCTCAGCCTCCCAAAGGCGTGGGATTACAGGCTGAGCCACCGAGCCCGGCTAGCATTTGCTTTCTATCCAGTCCACTTCCCCCTTTAGGACTCTCTTTCTCATTTGTTTTATTTTATTTCTATTGATACATAATATTTGTACATTTTTATGGGATGCGTATGGAATTTTGTAACATGACCAGATTATCTGATAATTAAGTCAAGGTATTTTAGGGCGCCCATCACCTCAAGTATTTATCATTTCTATGTGTTGGGAACATTTTAAGCCCTTTCTTCTGGTTATTTTAAAATATACAATATGTAGTTGCTAACTATAGTCACCCTATGCACTTTCAAGCACTGGAACTTATTACTTCTATCCCACTGAATGTTTGTACCCATTAACCAACTTCTCTTTGTCCCCCCACCACCCACATGCCCTTCCCAGCCGCTATCATTTTATTCTCTGCTTCTGTGAGATCAATTTTTTAGCCCTCAAACATGAGTGTGAATATTCAGTATTTGTCTTTTTCGTGCCTGGTTTATTTCACTTAACATAATGACTTTCAAGTTCCATTCATGTCCTTGCAAATGAAATGGTTTCATTTTTTAGGCTCAGCAGTATCCCATGATGCATATCTATCTCATTTCCTT
>NW_007249629.1:2611-4949 GCF_000164805.1 Carlito syrichta
TAATCTTACAACTGGTCATGTGGAGCGTGAACAGTGGTCAACTTTTCCCCAAAAAACCACGCAATCCTGAAAATCTCCCAGCAGCACCTATTAGACAGTCATCATATCCCAAGAACCAAACTTTAAGAACAAAACAGAGAGTCAAAATCTATTTGCCTATTCTTCCGAGAGGACAATGTTTCGGGGTAAACCTGGTGATATTTCCCAGTGGCATGCCCGCTTGACAACAGTGCCCCTTTCGCTCATTTCCTTTCCTTCTCCACCAAGAAGCCTCCAGTCTGAGAAAGGGGCCAGCAGTAAAGAATAACAGACAGTAAGGCAATGCTTACAATGTCAGCAAATATATTTGCTTTTTTTAAAAAATAAGTACGTACAAATACAGCTAGAAGCATTTCTGATTTGTCAAGTGCTCTAAAAAAAGCAGCGCAAGTCACAGCCTACATAGAATGGTAACTGTCACCAGGATAATAAAGCACAAAGATATGCTAATAACGTTATCAAAAGAAAAAAAATGCCTTTATAAGTACAAACCTTTTGTCGCCAAAAAAATATAGAAACACAATGTATTTTTAAAAAATCAAAATTATACAGCCATGTTTTAATTAAGGGTAATCATTGAGTTTTTCTGAAACCAGAAAGTCACGAGTCTCTCTCTTTTTTCACTTTCACATCTCCAGCAAGAATGGTTGCAATTTCCCCCCTGCATAGAGGCCCAGGGGACATTGGCGCCCACAAGAGGCCATTTCTCCCCACTGGGACAATAGACCTCTCCACTAGCTCCCTGCTGTTTGATGCTCTGTCTGGAGCAAGGAAGGCAGAACTTGTGCGAAGGGACAGACGGACACTGCACAGAGTGGGTGTCCTCCAGCCGCTCGTGGCAGAGGGTGCAGCACAGGGAGGCAGTGGCTGCCAGAGAGGAGTCCTGGAGGCTGGCAGGGTGCACTGGCTCCAATCCTCCTGTACTGCCTGCCCGCTGGCCCCCACCTCTCTGGGACCCAGCCTTCTTTGGTTCATAGAGGACGGAGAGGGCGGACTGTTGCTATTCCTCCTGGTAGTGGAGTGAACCTGGTTGGCATCTTTCCAGGCATGGCTACCCCCTGCGTTGTCTGCTACAAAGATCAGGGCTGCCATGGGGGACTGGCCATTCTGGGCCGCTTCAGGCGGTGTGGTCCTGTTGGAATGAGGTGAGGCAGTGGGTGGTGGTGGAGACACAAAAGAGGATGTAGGAGTCATGGGGATCTTGAGCCCATCTGTGGACGTGGACAGCCATGGCTGGGCCTCTCCATTGACCTTAGGGGGCCCGACTTCACCTTCTGGCTCTGGAGAAGGCTTCCTTTTCCTTGCTGTACTTGCAACTGCTTTAGTTCCGTTGGCCCCATTGGCCTCGAAACCCAACGACCTGCCTGTAAGGTAAATGAAACCAGACCAGGCGAAACGGCAACAAAGGAGCCAAGAAAAATTTATTAGCACAATCCCAGGGGAAGTTCACCGGCCCATGTAGCTGTGGGCCAGAGAAGTTGCGCCCAGCAAAATGGGTAACGGGTTTATAAAGGGCACACTGAGAAAGCTGTGAGGGGTTTGGGGAGAGCAATCACTGGTTGGGACAGCGGTCACGTTTGCTGGCGATTGGCTGAACAGGGTTGCTAGAGTCGCTGTAACAGGTACTGGCTGGCTTTGTGGCTGGAGCCTTAGTTCCTGTCACTCATTTTTTTTTTTGCTGGCTCACTTTCGCCCATTGTTCTCCTGGTCTGGGTTGGAGCCATCTTGTTGAGGCGAGGCCCTCCCGGCCCTCCCGTACCTCCGACCTTACATTCCAGCCTTTTGGTCATAGAGGCGCCAGCTCGTTCTAGCTACTTCCTGCTGGGGAGGGACGGCGTGGGGCAGGGGGTCTTAAGGCTGGCATTATTCGAGAGAGCTCTGCCAGGTGCTGTTGGAGAAACCTAAAAACACATGGGGCCATTGACAAGAGGAGAAAAACAACCATCAGTGGAGTGAGAACGGGGAGAAGCCACGTTAGAAGCTGGGGTTGCCACCACCCTGAGAATGGGCCTCCGACCAGGTCTTCTCTCCGTTTTTGGAGGTTTTCCTGTAATTGTTTAATTCTGTCCTTGACTATCTGCAAGTCCAATCAGCCATTCCCCATGTCATGGTAAAGTTATTGGCTAGGGTTACTAACATCAATACGGTTAAACCGTAGCCGGAGGGGTCCCACCTCATTAGATTTCCACACTGGTTTCATTTACCTTACACTGCCTGCAGTCAGGGCCGGCTCCTCTTTTTTTTCTTTTTTGAGGTGGAGTCTCACTCTGTCGCCCAGACTGGAGTGCAGGGGCCGCTC
>NW_007249630.1:0-3089 GCF_000164805.1 Carlito syrichta
TTTCTAATTAACTCAGCTGGCTTGACAGCTGGCTAACTAGTTAAGTCACCTAGTTTATTCAGCTGGCTAGCCAGCAGGCTTACTATATAGCAAGCTAGTTAATTCAGCTGAATAGCAAGCAGGCCAGCTATTTATGTCAGCTGGTTAAGTCACCTGGCCAGCCAGTTGGTTAGCTAAGTAGCGAACTAGTTATTGCAGTTCACTATCCAGGTGTTAGGTAGTTAAGTTAGCTAGCTAAGTCAGCTGGCTAGCCAGTTAGCTAGCTATGTAGAAAGCTAGTTTAGTTAGCTGGTTAGCCAGCTGGCTAGCTGATTAAGTCAGCTAGGCTAGTTATTTCCGCTGGCCAGCCAGCACTCTAGCTACATAAGTCAGCTAGTTAAGTCAGCTGGCCAGCCTGCTGGCTAGCAGGATAAGTAAGCTAGCTAAGTCAGCTGCCCAGCCAGCTGGCTAGTTAGGTAGTTAGTTAGTTAAGTCAGTTAGTCAAGTCATCTGACTAGCTAAGTAGCTAGCTTGTTAAGTCATTTAGTTAAGTCAGTTGTCTAGCTAGCTGCAAAGCAAGGTAGCTAGCTTGTTAAATCAGCTGGCTAGCTAGTTAAGTCACGCAGTTAAGTCAGCTCACTGGGCAGCATGTTAGCTAAGTAGTTAGGTTGTAAACTCAGCTGGCAAGCCAGCGGGCTATGTAGGTAGGTAGCTAGTTATGTGAGCTGGCTAGCCATGAGGCTATCTTGTTATGTCAACTAGTTAAGTCACCTGGCTATCCAGCAGTCTACCTAGGGAGCTAGCTAGTTAAGTCTATTGGCTAGCCAGCTGGCTACGTTGTTAAGTCAGCTAGATAAGTCAGCTGGCTAGACAGCTGGCAAGCTAGTTAAGTCAGCATTTTAGTCAGCTGTCTAACCAGCTAGCTAGCTAGTTAAGTCAGGTCTTTAAGTCAGTTGTCTAGCCAGCTTCTACCTATTAAAAAACTAGTTATGTCATATGCATAGAAAGCTGGCTCGCTTGTTATTTCAGCTAGTTTTGTCAGCTGGCTAGCTAGGTAGCTAGCTAGTTAATTCAACTAGATATGTCACCTAGTTAGCTAGTTAACTCAGCTAGTTTAGTCAGCTACATATATGGTAGCTAGCTAGGGAGCTAGCTGGTTAAAGTAGCTAATTACGTCAGCTGACTATGTAGGTAGCTAGCTAATTGAGTCAGCTATTTAGGTAAGCTGGCTAGCTAGTTAAGTCACCTAGTTAAGTGAGCTTGCTGGCCACAAGGTTAGCTATGTACTTAGGTAGTTAAGGCCGCTGGCAAGAAGTTGACTAGCTATATAGGTAGCTAGTTATTTCAGCTGGATAGCAATCATTCGTCTAGTTATGTCAGCTAGATAAGTCATCTTGCTATCCAGTTGTCTGTCTAGGTAGCTAGGTAGTTAAGTCTGCTGGCTAGCCAGCTGGCTACTTCCTTAACTCAACTAGTTTAGTCAACTGTCTAGCCTGATGGCTAGCTACGTAGCTGGGCAATTAAGTCAGCTAGCTAGCCAGCTGGCTAGCTAGTTAAGTCAGCTTGTTAAGTCAGCCTACTACCCAGCTTGACAGCTAGGTAGGTAGTTATTTATGTCAACTGTATTGCCATCTGACTAGATAGGTAAGTCACCTAGATAAGTCAGCTGAATAGCCCGCTGGTTAGCTAGGTAGCTTGCTATTTAAGTCAGGTGGCTAGCCAGCTGGCTAGCTAGATAAGTCATCTAGTTAATTCACCTGGATAGCCAGCTGGATAGCTGCATAGCAAGCTACTTAATTCAACTGGCTACAAAGCATGTCAACTACTTAAGAGAGCTAGTTAGCTCAGCTGGCTAGCCAGATGGCTAGCTAGGTAGTGACCTAGTTAAGACAGTTGGCTGGCCAGATGGCTAGCTAATTAAGTCAGCTAGTTAAGTCAGCTGGATATCCAGGTGGCTAGGTAGATAGCTAGTTTAGTCAGCTGTCTAGTCAGCTGGATAACTAGTTAAGTCAGCTAGTTTAGGCACCTGGCTGCCCAGCTGCCTAGCTCGTTTATCAAGTAGTTAATTCAGCCTGCTTACCAGCTTCCTAGCTAGTTTAGTCACCTCGTTAAGTCAGTTGGCAAGCCTGCTCCCTTGCTAGTCAAAAAGCTAGTCAGTTCAGGTGGCTAGACAGCTGGTTAGTTAGATATTTCAGTGAGTTAAGTCAGCTGGCTAGATGGATAGCTAGCTAGTTAATTCAGCTATTTATGTCGGCTGGATAGCTAGTTAAGTCAGCTAGTTAACTTGGCTAGCTAGCTAAATATCTAGCTAGGTAGCTAAATATCTAGCTAGGTAGCTAGCTAGTTTTTTCAAATGGTAGTCAACTGGCAATTTAGGAAACTAGATAGTTATGTCAGCTAGTTAAGTGAGCTGGTTAGCTACTTAATCAGCTTATTAAGTCAACTGGCTAGCCAGCTGCCTAGCTGGGTAGCAACTATTTAATTCAGTTGGCTAGCCAACTGTTTAGCTAGGTAGCTAGGTTGTTAAGTCACCTGGCAATCCAGCAGGATACATAGGCAACTAGCTATTTAAGTCAGGTGGGTAGCCACCCGGCTAGCTAAGGATATTAGTTAGCTAAGTAAGCTAGCTAGCCAGCTGGCTAACTAGTTAAATCAGGTAGTTGAGTCAACTGCCTAGCCAGCTGGAGATATGATTAAGACAGTTAGTTAATTCTAGGGGCTAGCCAACTGGCTAGCTAGGTACCTACATAGTTAACTCAGCTGTCTAGCCAGCTGGCAAGCTGGTTAAATCTGCTAGTTAAGTCAGCTGGCAAGCCACCTTGCGAGTTAGGTTGCTAGCTAATTAATTCAGTTGGCTAGCCAGTTGGCTAGCTAGTTAAGTTAGCGTGTAAAGTTACCTAGTTAACTGTCTGGCTAGCTAGGTGGCTAACTAATTAAGCCAGTTGTCTAGTCGGATGGCTATCTAATTAAGTCAGCTAGCTAAGTTGGCTGGATAGCCGGCTGGCTAACTAGGTCGCTGGCAAGTGAAGCTGGCTGGTTAGCAGGCTGGTCAGCTAGGTGGCCAGCTAGTTCAGCCTGCTGGTTAGCTGGCTGATGAGCTGGGTGACTGG
>NW_007249630.1:3633-8418 GCF_000164805.1 Carlito syrichta
CCAATATGTCAATTACCTGTCAGCTCACTCGCAGGTCAACATGTCAGCTAACTAGTTGACTTTCTCACCAGCTGACTTGTTAATTTAGCTCACTGGTCGGTTAGCTCGCTGGCTGACATGTTAAGGCAGCTCACCCATTGGATCACTTGATGGCTGACTAGTTAAGTTGGCTCACTGGTCAGTTCAATCGCTGGTTGACTAGTTAAGTCTTCTGAGCAGTTGGCTCACTAGCCAGCCGAATAAAGTCTGCTGACCAGTCAGCTCACTAGCTAGCCGAATAGTTAATTCAGCTGAACAGTAAACTCATTCGCCAGCAGACCAGATAATTCAGCTGACCGGTAGGTTAACTCGCAGTCCAACTAGTTAAATCAGCTAAGTGGTCAGATGAATAGCCAGCAAAGTAGTTATTTCATCTAACCTATCGGCCGACTAGTAGTCCAACATGACAGCTGAAAAGTTAGCTCTGCTAATTAGGCGGCCAAATAGTTAGGCCAGCCAACTAGTCAGTCAAATAGTTGACCTACTAGTTAGGACATGAAACCAGTCAGTCAACTAGTTAATCCTGCTAAATAGTGGGCCAACTCATCAGTCAACTCCTTGACCCAGCTAACTAGTTGACTGACTTCTGGGCCACCATGTTAAACCAGGTAATAAGTTGACTGTGTAGTCAGCCAACATGTTAAACCAGCTAACTAGTCAGGCGACTCATCAGCCAACAAGTTAAGTAACCTAACTTACTCGTTATCCATCTATTTAAATCAGATAGATAACTCGTTTATCAGCTAGTTAAAACAGTTAACTGTCTGGTTAAGCGACTTGTTAAATCAGCTAGCTATCTCATTAGCCAACTAGTTAAGTAAGCTAGCTAACCAGCTAGCTAGCTAAGTCAACCAGCTAAGTCAACTAGCTCACTAATTAACTAACTATTTAAGTCAGCTACTTAAGTCTGCTACCTAGCTATTTAGGTAATTAGATAAGTCAGCTAGTTATTCACCTAGATAAATAGTTAGCTAACTATTTAATTCAGGTAGTTACATCAGCTAACTAATTAGTTAAGTCAACCTGCAAATTAGTTAAGTCAGCTAGCTAAGTCAGCTAGTTAATTCAGCTTTCTAATTTAGTCAGTTTGTTAAGACAGTTAGCTAGCTAGTGAGCTAATGGGTTAAGTCAGCAGGTTGAGTCAGGTAGTTAGCTATGTAACTAACCGGTTAAGTCTGCTGGTTGAGTCAGCTAGCTAGCTAGTTAGCAAATGGGTTGAGTCAGCTGGTTGAGTAGGCTAGCTAGCTAGTTAGCTAACGAGTTAAATCAGCTGGATGGGTCAGCTAGCTAACCAGTAAGCTCATGAGTTAAGTCAGCTGGTTGTGTCAGCTCATTCGTTAATGAGTTAAGTCAGATAATTAAGTAATCAAGCCAGCACGTTAGATAATGAATAAGCTAAATTGTTAGCTAGCTGGTTAAGTCAGCTAGTTAGCTAGACAGCTAGCTATTTAAGTCAGCTTGCTAGCTGGTAGCTAGCTAGTTAGCTATGTATTTAAGTTAGCTGGGAAGCTACATAGTTAGCTAGTTAGCTAACTATTTATGTCGGCTGGCTAGCTAGGTAGTGAGCTAGTTTAGTCAGTTGTTTAGCCAGCTGGATAGCTGGTTAATTCAGCTAGATAAGATAACAGGCTAGCCAACTGGGAAGGTAGGTACCTAGCTAGTTAAATCAGCAAGTTAAATAAATGGCTAGCAAGTGATGTCAGCGAGTTAAATCAGCTGGATTACCAACTGGTTAGCTGGTTAAGACAGTCAGTTTAGTCAGGTCTCTAGTCAACTGACTAGGTAAGTACGTAGCTAAATAAGTCAGCTTGCTAGCCAGCAGACTAGCTGTTCAATTCACCTAATTAAGTCAGCTGGATAGCCTGCTGGCTAGGTGGGTAGCTAGCTAGTTAAGTCAGCTAGCTAGCCAGCTTGTTAGCTTAAGTCAGCTAGGTAAGTCAGATGGCTGGAGAGCTGGCTAGATACATAGCCAGAGAGTTAAGTCAGCTGGCTAGCCAGCTGATTAACTGGTTAAGTCAGCTGGTTAAGTCAGCTGGCAACCAGCTGCTGGGTAGTTAAGTCAACTCATTAACTCAGTTAGCTAGTTAAAAAGCTAATTAAGTCAGTTGGGTAGCCATCTGGCTAGCTAGCTATTTCAACTAGTTAAGTCAGCTGGCTAGCTAGGAAGCAAGCTACATAAGCCAGCTAGTTATGTGAGCTAGCTCGCTAGTTATGACAGCTAGTTAAGTTAGGTGGCTAGCTAGATAGCTGGCTAGGTAGATAGCTAGTTAACCTAGCTAGTTATGCCATCTGGCTAGCTTGGTAGCTAGCTGGTTAAGTCAGCTAGTTAAGTCATCTTCCTAGCTATTTAAGTCAGTGAGTTGTCAGCTGGTGAGCCAGCTCCCTAGCTGGATAACTAGCTAGTCAAGTCAACTGGCTACCAGTTAACTAGTTAGTTAAATAATCTAGTTAATTCAGCTCAATAGCCAGCTGGTTAGCTAAGTAACTAAGTAGATATGTCAGCTGTCAAGCCAGCAGACAATGTAGGTAGCTAGCTAGTTAAGTCAGCTGGCTATCCAACTGGCTAGCTAGGTACCTAGGCAGGTGATCAGTCAGTTAGCTAGCTGGTTAGCTAGTTAGTCACCTAGTTAAGACAGCTGGCTAGATAGCAGGCTAGTTAGGAGGCTAGATAGTTAAATCAACTGTCTATTATGCTAGTTATACAGTTAAATCACCTAGGTAAGTCAGCTGGCTTCCCAGTTGGCTAGCTAGGTAGTTGTCTACTTACTTCAGCTGGCTAGGCAGCTGGCTACTTAGTTAAGTCGACTAGATAAGTCAGCTTGCTAGCCAGCTGGCTAGCTATATATCAACCTGGTTAATTCAGCTGACTAGCAAGCAGGTCAGCTAAGTCAGCTAGCTAGTTAAGTCAACTAAATAAGCAAGCTGGATAGACAGCTGGCTAGCTAGTTAGGTCACCGAGATAAGTCAGCTCATTAGCCAGCTGGATACCTACTTAGCTGGATAGTTACTCAACTGGAAAGCATGTGGAATACATATGTAGCTAAATAGTTAAATCAGCTGGCTAGCCACCTGGTTAGTTAGTGATGGAAGCTAGTTAAATAAGCTGGCTAATTAGATAGCTAACGAGTTTAGTCACCTAGTTGAGTCAGGTGGCTAGCCAGCACTCTAGGTTGTTAATTCTGCTAGTTAATTCTAGTGGGTACCCATGTGTCTAGCTAGGTAGCTAGCTAGTTAAGTCTACTGGCTAGTTGGATGGCTATCTAGTTAAGTTAGATAGTTAAGTCAGCTAGATAGCTGACTGGATACCTAGGTGGCTGGCAAGATAAACCGGCTAGTTAGCAGACTGGTAAGGTAGGTGGCCAGCTATTTAAACCGGCCAGCTAGCCAGCTGAAGATCAGGGTGGCTGGCTATTTAAGACGGCTGGCAATACGACTGTCCAGCCATCTGGCTGGCTATTTTAGCCAGCTGGCTATCCAATTGGTCAGCCCACTAGCTAGTTATCCAGCTGCCTAGCCAGCTAGACAGCCAGGTAGCTAGCTAGTTAAGACAGCTGGCTAGCCGTCTAGCTAACCAAGTAACTTGTTAGTTAATTCTGCTGGCTAGCCAACTGTCCAGCCAGTCAGCTAGCTATTTAAGTTGGCTGGCTAGCCAGCCCACAAGCCTACTAGATAGCTAGCCAGTTGACAAATCAGCTAGCCTGCCAGGTAGCTAGCTAGTTAATCCATCTAGCTATTAATCTAGCCCACCAGGTAGAAAGTTAATTATGTCCCTGGCTAACCAGCTAGCCAGCCAACTACCAACTCATCTAGTTAAGTCAGCTAGCTAGCCAGCTAGCTAGTTAAGTCAGCTAGCTAGCCAGCTAGCTAGTTAAGTCAGCTAGCTAGCCAGCTAGCTAGTTAAGTCAGCTGGCTAGTCTGCTAGCTAGTCAGCTTCGTAGTTAAGTCGGCTAGCCAGCTAACTAGCCAGGTTTTCTAACTAGTTAAGGCAACTGACTATACAGCTATATAGCTTGTTTGCTATCTAACTATTTCAGCTAGATAGCCTGCTAGCTAGTCAGCTAGCTAGTAAAATCAGCTAGTTACTTTGTTAACTAATCGGCTAGCAGCTCAGCTAGCTGGTCAGCTAATTAGTGGGTTCACTCACTTTCCATTAGGTCAGGTAACTAGTCGGCTCACTCGCCTGCCAACTGGTCAGCAAATTAATTGTCTCACTTGCCAGCCAACAGGTCAACTATCTTGTAGGCTCGCTTGCAAGCCAACAGGACAGCTAACTAGTCGCCTTGCCCACCAGCCGACTAGCTAACTCAGCTCACCTGTTGGCTGGCTCACTGGCTGACTAGTTAAGGCAGCTAACCCATTGACTCACTTGTCGGCCAATTATTTAAGTCAACTCACAGGTGGCTCACTCGCTGGCCTACTTTTTAATTCTTCTGACCAATCACCTCACTAGCCAGCCAACTAAATTTGGCTGACCAGTCAGCTCACTCACCAGTCAACTAGTTGAGTCAGCTCAGGAGTCGGCTCACTTCCAGGCCGACTAGTTAAGTCAGCTGACAAGTCGGCTCAATCACCGGCTGTCTAGTTAAGTCAGATGATCAGTCAGATCACTGATCAGCTGACTCGTTAAGTCAGCTCACCTGTCGGCTCACTCTGGCCGACTAGTTATGTCAGCTAACTGGTCAGCCGACTTGTTGGCCAACTAATTAAGTCAGCCAACAAATAGGCCGACTAGTCCGCCAAATTGTC
>NW_007249631.1:0-17878 GCF_000164805.1 Carlito syrichta
GTTTTCTCATTTCTGTAGATTTTCTCCCTCTCTCCCTTTCCGTCCCCCTCTTCAATTCTGTTTTTGAGGGAAGGTGGGGTTGCTTTTATTTCTCTTCTGCAATGACCTGTTCCTCCTTATGAGGGTCTTCTGGCTTTGTTCACTTTTCCCTCTGCTTTACAGTCTGTCTATTCAGCAGTATGCAGTCTTGGTCCCTAGATTTAAAAAGGGGGCATATAGAAGAGGAAAATAATGGAGGAAGGGGGGGTCAATAGGGAGTTAGAAAGAGAGAAGCGCAAGAGGGAAAACAGATATACATACCAACTATCAGGTGAGAACGAGACACAGGGCTGGGAAGAGGTGAAGAAAGACACGTAAGAAAGATTCCCTAAAGAGTACTGATAGCTACACAGAGACAGGGCAATAAAATCGAGAAACAGTGTAAGTCAGAAGGTAAACAACAAACGTGGTCTAAACCAACAGTTACAATGATAAAATCATAAGTCAAAATAAGCGAAAGAGAGAAGTGCGAGAGGGATAACAGATATACATACCAGCTATCAGGTGAGAAAGAGTCACAGGGCCGGGAAGAAGTGAAGAAAGACACGTAAGAAAGATTCCCTAAGGAGTACTGATAGCTACACAGAGACAGGTCAATAAAATCGAGAAACAGTGTAGATCAGAAGGTAAACAACAGACATGTTCTAAACCAACAGTTACAATGATAAAATCATAAGTCAAAATAAGCGAAAGAGAGAAGTGTGAGAGGGAAAACAGATATACATACCAACTATCAGGTGAGAGAGAGACACAGGGCTGGGAAGAAGTGAAAAAAGACAGGTAAGAAAGATTCCCTAAAGAATACTGATAGCTACACAGAGACAGGCCAAAAAAATCAAGAAACAGTATAAGTCAGAAAAACACCAAATATAATCTAGACCAACAGTTTCAATGATAAAATCATAAGTCAAAATAAGCGATCAGACTAGAGTCACTTCTATGATCTCCGATTCCAGCCTCTCCCTTTTGTTTTTCGTTGCAGCATAGGGGTGGGGCTTTGTCTCCTGTTTCACGCTGTTGCCTTAGGAACTGAGGTAAAGTTTGTTGATAGGTGTGTGGGGCAATGGAAGTCTCTGCCTGGAGAATAGCAAGGTAGTTTACCCAGATCTGTTTTTCTCCACAGATCTTGTCTGGGTCCCCCGGCTTGGGGTCTCGCACTGAGTGCCTCAGCCTGGGTGGGCCCGGAGTTCCAGAGCTCCAAAGCTCCAAAGGGCAGGCAGTGGGCAGCGAGAGTGGCTCTGGGCCCCCCACAGGGTACTTCAGCCAAGAATGGGACCGGTGTCTCTGAGGGGCGGGCACGCAGAGCCTCCCTGTGTGACCGGCGGTGCCGGGTGCCGGGCTGGAGACAATGCAGCCAGGGAGAGAGCCGGAGGGAGCAGGAACCCAAAGCTTCCCCACGCTGCAATATCTGGCCTTAGGAAATGAGGTAAAGTTTGTTGCTAGGTGGGCGGGGCAATGGAAGTCTCTGCCTGGAGAATGGCAAGGCAGTTTAAGCAGATCTGTTTTTCTCTGCTTGTCTGGGTCCTCTGGCTTGGGGTCTCACGCTGAGTGCCTCAGCCTGGGTGGACCCGGAGTGCCAGAGCTCCAAAGTTCCAAAGGGCAGGCTGTAAATGGGAGAGTGGCGCTGGGACCCTACAGAGTACTTCAGCCAGTAATGGAACCAGTGCCTCTGAGGGGCAGGCGCTCAGAGCCTCCCTGTGTGACCGGCAGTGCCGGGTGCCGGGCTGGAGACAATGCAGCCGGGGAGAGAGCCGGAGGGAGCAGGGACCCAAAACTTCCCCACACGCTGCAATACCTGGCCTTAGGAAATGAGGTAAAGTTTGTTGATAGGTGGGCAGGGCAATGGAAGTCTCTGCCTGGAGAATGGCAAGGCAGTTTAAGCAGATCTGTTTTTCTCCGCTTGTCTGGGTCCTCCAGTTTGGGGTCTCACACTGAGTGCCTCAGCCAGGGTGGACCCGGAGTTCCAGAGCTCCAAAGTTCCAAAGGGCAGGCTGTAAGCGGCAAGAGTGGTGCTGGGACCCTACAGAGTACTTCAGCCAGAAATGGAACCGACGTCTCAGAGGGGCGGGCGCCCAGAGCCTCCCTGTGTGACCAGCGGCTTGGTGCTGGGTGCCCGGGCGGGAGACAATGCAGCCGGGGAGGGATCTGGAGGGGGCTGGGACCGGAGACTTCCACACACGAGTAGAATGGCAGCAGTGGGGGGGGTGCAATATCTGGCCTTGCGTGGGTCTGAAGTTCCTGGGCCTGACCTCAGCGCAGTTGGTGGTGGGCTGGGGGATGGGGGTAGCGAAGTAATAGCCTTTTTGGGAATTCACGTTCAGAGAATCTCACCAGTTCACCTATGCCGTCGCCATCTTGCCCCATCCGACTGCTGCAAATCTTAATGTCAGTGTTTGGTTTTGCTGCACTTGGTGGGCAGACTCAAGTTCGGTTCAATTTCAATTACTTCCTAAGAGGAATAAATAGATAATAAATAAGGACACATTTTATCTCATCAATCTTTGACATTGTCTTGCCCCTTTGACAAGATTGAGTTCATTGGATTCCATTGTTGTATCTTCTATTGTTGACTTAAGTTTAATAACTATACCTAAGTATCAATCTACTCCCATGCCCTAAAATTGTTTTATAGTAATCAAAGAGCTTTACTGACTGCTCTTTAACAAAAACAGTAAAGAGCATTTAGAAAAAATGGTTTTCTTGATTTTTCTTTCCTCAAAATTGTGAGTGGCAGGGAAATGGGGTAAAAGAGAACAAAAGTAAATATTATGCTTATTTTAAATACGAAAAAGATAATGCTCAAAGTAATTATAATGTCAATATACTGAAAAAATAGTGAAAGCTGACATTTTTATTTGTTAATTAAGTCAAGTTTAGGTTTTCATTCCTGATTGGCTCTGTTGTTTAAAACAGAACCCCAGGAGAACTTTGCATTGAGACCTACAATATGTGCAATCACCATTTTTTTAAATGCATTCAAATACTACTGATTTATTTTTTAAAACATTTTAAGGTGAGGTACATAGATAAGGCCAAATGTTCTGATTTTTATCATTCTGATTTGTTTTCTCTACTTCAAGATATTCAAATTTGTAGTCTAAATTAATTTCTTCATACTCAATACCTCACAATTTATCTCCATGTTCCTTGCTGGCTATTTTCTTTGTAAGTGTAAGACTCTTCCATTTTTATACCATCTTTTAGGATAGAAATTCTATTATAAAGAAACTTCATAATAAACAAATGTGTGAGAAGCAAATTAGAGCAAGTAGTTCTCAAAAGCAAACATATCATCTATTACCCAGATGTGGTGCCTCTGAGCAGGCCCTAGAATGAGGTTGGTAGATATTATGTGTTTCCATATTAAAGGTCTAATTGTCTTCCAGGTACTCCACTGAGAGGGGTCTTCAGCTGCCCACTTAATTCTCTATATCTCAATGCCTCGCTCACCCTCACAAATCTAGAAACTGAAGAGAAGCCAGCTAGAAAGAGTCTTAACTCAAGATGAAACAATATTCCTGACTAGTAGCCAATGTCTAGTGCATGCATGTTGAATGAATGAGTGCATTTTAAAGTAACCTTACAATCTTACAAAGATCAGAGAGCAAACCCCCTCACTTTATGATGAGAGCATTTGGTCTCTCTTTCTCTCTGCTCTTACATTTTCTGATCTTTGGTAACATTTATTAATAATTCTCAGCCCTTTGGAGAATGTTTGTGAGATCTCGGTGTGCCATGGCTTAAGAGTAGGATGGATCTAGGCTTTGTGAGGCTGAAGTTGTCACAATTTTGCTGAGAAAATAAATGTCTAAATATAATAGTAATATTTGGAACATAATACACAGAGGGTTTTCCCCTATTTGAATTGAAATATTTTACTTTTGTAAATATCCATGTCGATATGATCATGTAAACTCATGACTGTGAGTGCTGGCTGCTCACTGACCCCATAACTGACCCCTTCTCAATGTCTGGTGCCTGGGCTGGGATAACTTAAAAGTTGGGCTCAACTGATGTTCTCTCCTAGAGAGCCTACATATAGCTTCTTCACAAGTCATGGCTTTTGAACAGAATGTGGCCTCAGGGTAGTCTGACTTTTCACAGGAATCCCAGTTAGTGTATACAGTCTCTTGAACAAGACAGAAGCTGCAGGAACTTCTTCCATTATCTAATCTCAGCAGTCTTGTAGTGTCTACTCATCATAATTTGTTGGTAAAACAGACAAGTACCTGCTCAGATTCAAGGAAAAGAAGCACAGACCCTACCTCCCAATGGGAGGAGTGTCAAAGCATCTGTGGTCATGTGTTTAGACAGCCACAGGGGTCACTTAGGAGCACGAATCATACTAAGGGATATGTAGATTATAGACATGTTTTTTGTTGTCTTTACACAATATGCTCTGAATCCTCAACATGTGGCTCTCTGCTCTCTGTGAAATAATCTGCAATTTACTGATTCTCCTCTTGAGATGCTTAAGTAATTGCACAGTCATGGAATTGACTTGGGAATGCAATAAATGAGAAGTCATTAAAAAGTCTGACTCAGCAACCCTTGGACTAAGGTCAAGACAGTTTTTCTACAAGCAATGATGAAAGCTTAAATAGCTAAATTATTAATGCTGAAGTGTTCTACTCTTACTAACAATACTATTAGTCTGTTAACAGATTCCTGTAATACAGATATTTGTTTCCCCAGAGAAGTAAAAAGAGTTGCTACACTGAAATGTCCAGTCCATTGGTAGGGAGGTGAGGAGAATGGGGCAGTTCCACAAAGTTAGTTTAATATCTCTGTGCCATCAAAATTATGAATATATTAATTAATATATTAATTAATTATTTTTGGAGGATTCATCCCTTGTAGTATAGACTTCTCCCATAAGTAAGTGTTCTGGGAACCACCAGCATCAGTGTACCAGCTAGCTTTATGGTCAGAGGCTACATTTGGCTTCAGTGAAATTGGAGATTCTTTCAGTATGTTTGCCTATTTCGTGATGGGTGATTATGAGCACACCAATCCACACCACACTGGTTTCAGCAGTTTTTGACCAAAAACAGCATGACTCCTGTGCCCCACCCTCCCTATTCTCCTGATCTCACCACAAGCAACTTTTCTTTGTTTCCCTAGATGAAAAAAAGCCCTGAAAGGGAAACGTTTTGCCAATGTGGAAGAGGTGAAGCAAAAGACAGCAGAAGCAGCCAAAGGGATCAAAATTGACAAGTTCAAAAATTGTTTTGAGCAGTGGAAAAAGCATCTTGTTAAGTATATTACATCAAACAAAGAGCACTTTGAAAGTGACTCAAGTTTAAACATGTAAGAATAAATACACAATGTTTAACAAATAAATTCTAGGTTTTGAGGGTACCCCCTCATATATATGTGGATATATATGTCATACACACACACACACATACACACACACACACACACACACACACACACACATATATATATATCACCAAAGGAAATATATATGTATATATTCAAAGGAAATTAAATCAGCAATTCTTAGAGCTACCTGTGCTTATATATTCATTGCAGCATTATTCACAATAGCCAACATATGAAAACAACCTAAATAAAGGACATATTGCTACTTGCAAGAACATAAATGAACTGGGAGGACATTATGCTAACTGAAATAGACATGTCTATAGAGACAGAGTAGAACAGTGATTATCAGGTGCAAGGACGGGAAGGAAATTAGAGTAGGCCAAGAAGTAGTTATTGCTTTTTTGTGGTAAGAGCACTTAAAATCTACTCCTTTAGCAAATTTTCAGTATACAATGCAGTATAATCCTCATGCAGTGCCTTACATATATGACCTGACAATTAAGCTCATGAACTCATCCTAGAAAAAGTGCTACATACCTCTTTGCTGAATATCACTACAGTCACCTTCAAAGTATACCCCTTGGGAAGCCATGCACTGACACCTGTGCCTAGTCTAGCCAGCAAAGTAACTTTGGAATTCTTTTTCTGAAGTTTTTTCAGAGCTGTCCTAGTGTTACCCTTGACATCCTGAAGTCATCAAAATGTCCTGAATGTCATCAAAATGTCTTTCTTTCAATATTTCCTTTATCTTCAGGTAAATAAAAAAGTCATTGAGAGTCAGATCAGGTGAGTAGGGAGGGTATTCTAATACAGTTGTTTGTTTACTGACTAAAAACTCCCTCACATGAAGTGCTGTATGAGCTGGTGCATTTTTATGATGCAAGAGCTCCTTAGGGACCATTTTTGCACACACCTCCCTCATGCCAAGATTTTTCTGTTTCTCTATTGATGTTTATTTGGTCTGCTATGCTTTGCACAGTCAGCTGATGAGTTTGACGCAAATTCAATGAGTTTTTGCATTGTTTTCATAAGTTCTCCTTGTTACTGGCCATCCTGACCTCTCTTCATCAGTGATGCTTTCTTTCCCCTCAGAAAAACGTTGAATCCATTTGTACACTGCTGTTTTCTTCATGGCATTATCCCCATAAACTTGGACTAACATGTCCCTGATTACACTTCTACGCTTGCCAAATTTAACAAGAAATGCAGTGTTTGTTCACTGCTCTAATTCAAGCTCTGACATTCTCACGACAGTACACAAAAACATGTGACAATAATGAATGCCACTTAGCAAGACTCTGCCACACATTGACACGAGCACAGCTGTGAGACACTTATATACCAAGGTTATGAAACCTTACTGAGTTGTGTTTGTACCATGCTGCCAAGGTAAACGCACAGTGGCAAGTTCACAAACTTAATTGTCACACCATATATATGGAGAAAGAGAAAGACACACACGGGGGGAGAGAGAGAGAGAGAGAGACAGAGACAGAGACATAACAGAGAGACAGATAGAAAAAGATAAAGTATAGGTGCATGCATGCATGTATAAAAGCATTAAATTACTCCAAGTAATCTAAGAGTTTTTGTCCATGGTATAAGTTCAATTTTGTTATATTTTGTGGCAAAAAGCTACTCTTGACATGCTTAAGTAATTGCAGAGTCATGGAACTGGTTTGAGAATGCAATAAATGAGAAGTCATTAAAAGGTATACAATGAGTAGATTGCCTGAGCCCGCAGGTTTGAGACCCACCTGGGCAGCAAGACCTCATCTCTACAATAAATCAAAAAATCAGCCAGGCATGGTAGCGCACGCCTGTAATTCCGGCTACTTGGAAGGCTGAGGCGGAAGGATCGCCGGAGCTCAGCAGGTCGAGGCTGCAGTGGCCGGGAGCGGCCACTGCACTCCAGTCTGGGCAACAGAGTGAGACTCCAACTCAAAAAAAAAAAAAAAAAGTATACAATGAAACATACAATAAATATATATATATAAATATATATAATATCATATAAAATTTGCCATCTTAGTTATTCATAATTGTACATTGCAATAGTGTTAACTATATGCACATTGTTGTGCAACAGACCTCTAGAATTTTTTTATATTACAAAACAAACTCTATACACATTGAACAACAATTCTCCTTTTCCCCTGTCCCCCAGCCCTGGAAACCACCATTCTACTTTCTTTTTCTAAGAGTGACTACTCTAGATACCTCATGTAAGTGGATTATGCAGCATTTGTCCTTTTGGACAACTGGCTTGTTAACGTAGCAGAATGCCCTCAAGATTCATCTGTGGTGTAGCATGTGATAGGATTTCATAAGGGCCTTTAAGGGTCACTACACATGGTACTCCATGGAAGGGATTGTCAACACTATGGAAGAGAAAACATCATGAAAGTCTGGAAGAATTACACCATTAAAGATGCCATCGTTGTTATAGAAAAAGCTGTGAAAGCCATCAGATCAATAAATAAAATGACAAATGTCTTGCTGGAGAAAACTGTCCTGATGTTGTGTGTGATTTTACAGGATTTACAATAAACCCAATCAAAGAGATTGTGGATATTGCAGAAAAAGGTGGGGAGTAAAGGGTTTAAGATATAGATTTTGAAATAATTCAATAGCTAATAGGCACCATACCAGAGCAGTTAACAGAAGAAGACTTGATGGAGAGAGTGCTTTCAAACCGGTGCCGATGATGAAGACGATGCAGAGGAAGCAGTGTCATAAAGCAAATTGACATTAGACAATTTGGCAGAAGTGTTCCAATTACTCAAGGCTGCCTTTGACTTCTTTTGCATGGACCTTTCTGTGATATGGCCACTGAAACTAAAGCAAAAAATGCAAGAAGGACTGGTATCATATAGAAACATTTTAAGAGAAATGAAAAAGCGAAAAAGTCAGACAGAAATTATGATGCTTTTCCATAAAGTTGTACCCAGTGTACTTACCTATCCTGCCACCCCCTTTCATCTCCTTTACCTTGTCTACCTCTGTCATCCCTGGAATAGCAAGACTCACTCACCCCTCCTCTTCTGCCTCCTCCTTGACCTACTGAACGTGAAGACAAAGAGAATGAAAACCTTTACGTACTATAGGAATAGGATTGGCAGTAGTGGGAATCTGCCGGGGGGGGCACATCTCATCAACAAGAGTACATGCATAATGAACATTTGTATACCTAATCCTCAATTGTACCCATCTTTAAAATAAAAATAATTAATTTTTTTTAAAAAGAAAAGGTTTAAAAGGATCCACTTCCACTTAATCAATTGCAAATATATTTTCTGCTCCTTATGATTTTTTAAATAACATTTTCTTTTCTCTAGCTTACTTTCTTGTAAGAATATAGTATATATAACCATATGCATTGTTTTTGCTTCTGCTTTTTTTTTTGCTTTGCTTTTTTTCCTATGACAGATAATTTCAAATGACATGACTTTGAGGTTACTAATTCTTACTTCTGCTTGATCAAGTTCATTGTTAACCCCTCCAATATATGTTTCAATTTAGATATTATATTCTGCAGTTCCAGAATTTCTATTTTTTTTCTTGCTCTTTGCTCATATTCTCATTTTGTTCATGCATAGTTTTCCTGATTTCATTTGGTTTTCTGTGTTATTTTGTAGTGCATTGAAGGCTGAAAGGCTTCTGGTCAATAGTAGGATATTAGTAGTTAAGTTTTTGGGGAGTCAAAAGTTATACACAGATTTTTTTTTTTTTTTTTGAGTTGGAGTCTCACTCGGTCATCCAGACTGGAGTGCAGTGGCCACTCCCAGCCACTGCAGCCTTGCCTGCTGGGCTCCGGCGATACTTCTGCCTCAGCCTTCCGAGTAGCCAGAATTACAGGCATGCGCTACCACGCCCGGCTGATTTTTTGATTTATTGTAGAGATTTTTACTGCATGAGATTGCAGTAAAAAAAAAAAAAAAAACCCTAAACCATATTGCTCAAGTGTCAACTGTGTGTATATATAATATAATATACATTTAAAAACTATAGAAATACACACATGTGTAATTTATATATGAATATCTTTCTATGGCTTTCAAAAGTAAAAATATTTTATGTTTTGAAATTTTTCTTCATAACATGACCTCAGGGAGAAAACAGGTAGTGGCTTGTTTAAAAGTTCAGAACCAAATTCTCCCTGATTATTCAAAGAGGGACATCAATGTCACTTGACAGTGAACAAGGAAGAACACAAATTGGCTATTTACAAATATTTGTTGGTGATGTTTTAACCTCTGATTTCTTTCTTTTTAAAAGTATTTTATTTTATTTTTTTAGAGACACAGTCTCTCTCTATTGCCCAGGCTGGAGTATAGTGGCAAAATCAAAATTCACCCTGGCCTCAAACTCCTGAGCGTAAATGATTCTCCTGCATCAGCCTTCCTAGTAGCTGAGACTACAGACACATGCCACCTCACCAGCTATTTTTCCCCAATTTTTGGTAGAGACGGGGTTTCCTTTATTGTCCAGACTGGTCTTAAACCCTTGACCTCAAGTGATCCTCCCAATTCAGCCTCCCAAAGTACTGAGATTACAAGTATAAGCCACCATGCCTGACTTATTACCTCTGGTTTCCAAAGTTCTGAGAAAAAAAAAATGCAAGGAGAAGAACATAATATTTATTGAGTTCCTAAAATATGTCAGACTCTATATTAGGCACAATCCTACACATTAGCACTGATTTAATCCTCACAATAACTCAGTGATTTAAAATATTATTATAAGTTTCATGAGAAGATTGACACTCAGCAATTCACTCTGCTTGCCCAAGGTCACATAGGTAGTGCATTATTGGACCATGAATTAAATCTAAGACCATGTAACATAAGAGCCAGAATTTTCATGCACTGCATCTCATTGACTTTTAGATTAGGGCACAAGCTAGACTGGGGAACATTAATGAAGAGACTTGATCCAAAAATATATTTCTTTTCATTTAAAGAGAACTCTTTTAGTTAGCAAATGAATTTATGTACTCTTAGATATGGGAGGATAAGTTCCTTTGATCTATTTCTTTAGACTTATCACATATTAGTTAATTTTCTTCTGTCTTTAAAGGTACTTGAGTGAAAGGAGAAGTACTGTCCTAAACTATCCCCCGCATTCTCAAATAAAACCCAGATACCTTAAGAAAGTATAGCAACAGATAGGACCACTACAATAGGTTTCTCCCCTTATAAAGTGCCTCAAAAATGCAAATAACTCATTTAAACAATGGCACATAAACTAGTTTATACCAGTTCTTTTCTAATTATATGTGTACTTTCATTTAATGAGAGTCAAAAGGAAGGGCTAATATTCTGTGAGATCTACCCTCAGGGATAAAAGCAGGCAGCAGAAGATAAAGGTCAGTTTCTAGCTACCAATGTGAATGAAATAATAAACCATGGCTATAAAAATTTCATAGAATGAAGTTTTATAACTTCTTAATTTTTGAGACAGCTTTCTGTAGCTATTTCTCCACACTGATTAGTATGAAAACTTGCATAAACCAAATATCTGTGCAGTGGTGTGATCTAGAGTAATTATAGTAGCTCAAAAAAAAAAAAAATTCTGACCATCACAGTCCTTAGCTTCTGCTCCAAGAGAATGTCTAATGATGCTCTCCTTGGAAATAGCTCAGCTTCTTGTTCTACCCAAAGGGCTAAGAAGGGACCACAGGTTGTATTCTTTTTACAAAAAGAAGACTATACCTTTGAAGCTTTCATAAGCATGCATGCATAAACAAAGCCTAAGAACTTTTTCCGAGTCATTACCAAGGCCTGGAATAAGGAACACCATGCTGGTTCAGACTGATAGGAGGTGAGAATAGTGAGTGAGAATCTCGAAGATCAATAAAACTTGGAGAAAAAACCTGGAACAGAAAATTACAGAGACTATTTTCTTTGTAATTAAGTATTCTCATCAGTTTCTTATTGAGAGGGAATTAGAAACTAATATCAAATGATCACTATATCGATACTATGCTGAATATAATTATTTAGCATAAGTTAACTATAAGGATAGAAAATTCAGAGTTTTATTTTTGTTGTCTTCAAACATCTGGATTTGAAGAACCCCTCTAGGTATTGTTATAGACTATTTAACCTGCTTCTGATGCTGTTATAAAGAGCAAAAGAAGACAAGTAGTCATCCTTTAAAATGTTGCTCTGATGGGCTTATTTCTGCCTGAATATGTTCTACTTTTCTTTAAGTTAGAAAAAAAATGAAGAGTTTATAAGTGTGCCTGTACCAAATAGTCTAGAATAGAGTAGGGATACGAATTCAAAGAGATAAATTGGCACAGATCAGTATTAAGGAATGTAGGAAGTCGGGCTGTATCTCCGAAGTAAAATTTCAGAGAGGAAATAAGTCCCAGGCAGCTTTCCTGAATCTAAAAAAAAAAAAAAAATGACCACATGGATCTAACAATGGCCATTGGGGGTTCAAGACACATTAAAGCCAACCAAACAAACATTGAGGAATTTTAACAAATTTGCGTAGGCAAATATTTTGATACTTTCTACAATGATGAAATAAGTATTCATAGAATCTTAGAGGTCATCTTATGTAGATTCTTACCAATGAATTCAGTTTTTCTGCCTCACTAACAAAAGGTGAAGGCAGATCAAAAATTCATTCACTTGGTAAATATTGAGTAAGGAACTCATTACCCAATTAGCTCACCTTGGGTCAAGTACCCACTCCTGAGTAAGTCAATTATAATGAGGCAAATGAGGGTCACCATGTATGAATTCAACTTTAATCATAATATATGAGGATGAGGGGAGGAAAGGAGAAATTTCCTAAGTGTTGCTTTAAAAAGGCATCTCCATAGGTATTCAATATAGCACATAGGACTTTTTCAGATGTCCAAATGGGTACATTTTCTATTATTGCTGAATCAGTTTTGTAAACCTGTCTCCTAATACCACACATATAGCCTACTTAGAATTTGATGGAGTGAATTGGTGAATGAGTCTTTTACCTTTTCTTGTGCCAATTTCATAAGCTGCATTTCTTTTTAAAAATTTTTTTATTTTGTTACAGAGCTATAAGGTACAAGTGAGGATTAACTACATAAGTAGGCTGCATGCAGGTGAAGTTTGGACTTCCAACTGGCCCTCATTCCGCCTAGTAATGGACCAGTAGTTGTGTTGTCATGTGCCCTTCACCCTCCTTCCTGCATTCCGCCCTAGCCCAGCAACTGCCTGATCCCTCCCTTGGGCTCACATGACTATTGTTCAGGGCCCACTTATGAATGAAACACACAGTGTTCAGTTCTTTGTTGCTGTGATATATCACTTAGTATGATAGTCTCCAACTCCAACCAGGTTGCTGCAAAGTCCACAATTTTGTTCTTCTTTACATCTGTGTAATACTCCATCATGCATAAGTACCACATTTTCTTTATCCAGTCCACTTGCTATTGGCAGTAGGGTTGTTTCCATGTTTTTGTTATTGTGAATAGTGCAGCAATAAACACACGTGTGCAGGTGTCTTTTTTGAAGAACAATTTAAGTTCCTCTGGGTATATTCCCAGGAGAGGGACTGCTGAATCATATGGGAGGTCAGTTTATAGTTCTTTTAGGAATTACCATACTGCTTTACATTGAGGTTGAATTAGCTTGCACTCCCACCAACAGTGTAGAAGCATTCTTTTTTCCCAGCACCTGGACCACCATCTGTTGTTTTTTGATTTATTAATATAAGTCATCCTGATCATTCACGAACAAGATGGCGATGGCATTGGTGAACTGGTTAGATTCTCTAAATGAACCAAGACTACATACTGCTGAACAGGCAGACTGTAAAGCAGAGGGAAAAGTGAACAAAGTCAGAAGACCCTCATAAGGAAGAACAGGACATTGCAGAAGAGAAATAAAAGCAACCCCACCTGCCCTCAAAAACAGAACTGAAGAAGGGGAGAGAAAGGAGGAGAGGGAGAAAAATCTACAGAAATGAAGAAAAACCAAAAGAAGAGTATGGGTCTCTCCCAGACACCTGGGAGAGCAGACACTGAGAAAACTGACTTTGGAATACAAATAATGAAAAGCCCCCAGAATGAAGGGTCTCAAACTACAAATGTAGATATCAAGACAATAATGGAGAGATTAAAAAGAATTGAGGAGACACAAGAAGAAACTAGGAAGGAGCTGATATCTGAGATAACAGTAATAAAGAATACTGTGAATGAAATAAATAACAAATTGATAAGCATGGAAAGCAGAATTACCCAAGCAGAAGAAAGAATCTCAGAGCTTGAGGACCAAAATATAGAAATAACCCAAACTCTTAAAAACACAGAAAATAAGCTCAAAGAGACAGAACAAAACCTTCAGGAGTGACTACCTCAAGAGGCCTAACCTAAGAATAATCAGACTCCCTGAGGCAGAAAGAGAAACAGAGACCACATTGGAACAAACTTTCCATGAGATCATTCAAGAAAACTTCCCTAATCTAATCAGTGATACAAAAATTCAAACACAAGAGATTCAGAGAACCCCCGCAAGACAACAAATGAGAAGACCAACTCCTAGACACATAATAATTCGCCTAAATAAAGTAGGCACAAAAGAAAAAATCCTAAAGGCAGCAAGAGAAAAAGGCCAGATCACCCACCATGGAAGACCAATCAGAATAGCAGCAGATTTATCTGCAGAAACCCTGCAGGCTAGGAGAGCTTGGAGCCCTATCTTCAAAGTCCTAAAAGATAAACAATTTCAACCAAGAATAACCTACCTGGCCAAGCTAAGCTTCACCAGTGAGGGAGAATTAAAATCTTTCCCAGATATCCAATCCCTAAGAACTTATGCAGCCACAAACCATCTCTACATGAAACACTTAAGAAAGTACTAAACACAGTAGAAAAGGAAAAAGGAACAACGTTCTTCACAAGAGTTCAGGGAAAAGAATAAAATATACACGAACCAACCCCAAAACCAAAAGAAAGACAAAAAGAAAAGAAAATAAAAAACCAAGTGGAAGAACAACAACTCAATAAGAACTCCATGATAGGGACGAACTCTCACATTACAATAATTAGCCTGAATGTGAATGGACTAAATGCACCACTGAAAAGACATAGAATGACAAAATGGATAAAATATCACCAGGCAACAATACACTGCCTTCAAGAGACCCATCTCACTAGAAAGGACATACACAGACTCAAAGTAAGAGGATGGGAAACAAATTTTCAGACGAATGGAACACAAAAGAAAGGAGAAGTTGCAATCCTAATTTCAGACAAAATACCATTTAAGCTATCAAAAATTTAAAAAGATGCAGAGGGCCACTACATAATGATAAAAGGTTCACTCCATCAACAAGAAATACCTATCCTAAACATATATGCACCCAACATAGGTGCGCCAACATTCATAAAGCAACTTCTAGGAAAACTAAAGAAAGACATTGACTCTAACACCATCATAATTGGGGACTTTAATACACCACTCACAACCCTGGACAGATCATCAGGACAAAAAATCAGCAAGGAGATCTGGAACCTCAATGAGACTCTGGACCAAATGGACTTAATTGATACCTACAGAACACTCCATCCAACAACAACAGAAAATGACATTCTACTCATCACCGCATGGAACATAGTCTAAGATCGACCACATAATTGGACACAAATCAAGCATAAGCAAATTTAAAAGGACTGAAATTCTACCATGCACCTTCTTGGACCACAGTGGAATAAAAATAAACATTGACACCAAAAAGGTCCCCCAAAACCCACAAAGACATGGACACTAAACAACATGATGCTAAACAACTCCTGGGTCAATGATGAAATCAAAACAGAGATCAAAAGATACCTGGAAACAAAGGAAAATGAAGAAACATCTTACGAAAATCTCTGGGACGCCTTAAAAACTGTAATAAGAGGGGAATTTACATCCCTACAAACACACATGAGGAAAATGGACGGAACACAAATTAACAAACTAACAAGCCACCTAAAGAAGCTGGAAAAGCAAGATCACAAAAACCCTAAATTCAGCAGAAGAATCCAGATCACCAAAATAAAAGCCCAAATCCAGGACATAGAAGACAAAAAGATAATACAAAAAATCAATGAAACAAAAAGCTGGTTCTTCAAAAGAATAAACAAGATCGATGGTCCCCTAGCTAGACTGACCAAGAAAAACCGAGAAAAAAACCAAAGAAGTACAATCAGAAACACAAAAGATGAAGTCACATCTGACCCTGAAGAAATACAAAAGATCATTAGAGACTACTACGTACACTTGTATGGAAACAAATTTGAAAACCAGAAGGAAATGGAAGACTTTCTGACATCACACAACCTACCTAGGTTGGAACAAGAAGAAATTGAGACCCTAAATACACCAATAACAATCAAGGAAATTGACTACATAATAAGAAGACTTCCTACCAAAAAAAGCCCTGGTCTAGATGGCTTTCCAGCAGAATTCTACAAGACATTTAAGGAGGAGCTGATACTAATCCTACGAAAGGTATTCCAGGCGATTGAAAAAGATGGAACTCTCCCCAAATCATTTTACGAAGCAAACATCACATTGATACCCAAGCCAGGTAAAGATCCAACAAAGAAAGAACTACAGGCCAATATCTTTGATGAACACAGATGCAAAAATTCTCAACAAGATCCTAGCAAACCGCATTCAGCAATACATTTCAAAAATCATCCACCATGACCAAGTAGGCTTCATTCCTGGGATGAAAGGCTAGTTCAACAATTGTAAAACCATAAATGTAATTAAATACATCAACAGATGTCAAAACAAAAGCCACATGATCATATCATTAGATGCAGAAAAAGCTTTTGATAAAATCCAGCACCCCATCTTGATAAAAATCCTTGAACATCTAGGCATACGGGGAACATACCTCAAAATAGTAAAAGCCATCTATGAGAAACCCAGAGCCAACATACTCCTAAATGGACAAAAATTGGAACCAATTCCCTGAAAACTGGAACTAGACAAGGATGCCCACTCTCACCCCTCCTGTTCAACATAGTATTGGAAGTCCTGGCTAGAGCCATCAGAGTAGAGGAGGCAATCAGGGGTATCCAAATAGGAAAAGAGGAAGTCAAGTTATCTCTCTTTGCAGATGATGTAATTGTGTACCTTGAAAACCCAAGAGAATCTGTCAAAAGCCTCCTTACATTGATAAAGGCCTTGGCAAAGTCTCAGGATACAAAATAAATGTACAAAAGACAATTGCATTTCTCTACACCAATAATAAACAAACAGAAACCCAAATAAAAAACACAATTCCATTCCCAATAGTCACAAAAAAAATGAAATACCTTGGCATCTTCCTAACCAGAGACATGAAAGACCTTTACAATGAAAATTACAAAACACTGCTCAAAGAAATCAAAGATGACACAAACGAGTGGAAAAATATCCCATGCTCATGGATTGGAAGCATCAACATTGTGAAGATGTTCATCTTACCTAAGGCAATCTAAAAATTCAGTGCAATACCCATCAAATTACCAACAGCATTCTGCTCAGACCTAGAAAAAACAACACAGGAATTCATATGGAAACACAAACATCCAAGAATAGCCAGAACAATCCTCAGCAAAAAAAACAGAGCAGGTGGTATCACATTACCAGACTTCAAACTTTACTATAAAGCTACAATCATCAAAACAGCTTGGTATTGGTACAGGAACAGGCATATAGATCAATGGAATACAATTGAGATTCCAGAAGCAAAACCTCAATTTCTCAACCAACTCATCTTCGAAAAAGCCCCCACCACCTACCACTGGGGAGAGGAGAACCTATTCAGTAAATGGTGCTGGAAAAACTGGCTGACCACATGCAGAAGATTGAAACAGGACCCCTATCTATCCCCATGCACAAATGTTAACTCCAAATGGATCAGAGAACTAAATGTAAAACCTCAAACCATAAGAACCTTAGAAAAGGAAGGAAATACTCTCATGGAAATCGGAACTGGCATCCAATTCCTGAACAAAACCCGAAACCCACAGGTCATAAGAGAGAAGATAGCCAAGTAGGACCTTATTAAACTGACAAGCTTCTGCAAAACCAAAGAAACCATCAAGAGAGCAGGGAGACAGCCTACAGACTGGGAAAAAGTATTTGCCAACTCCAGGTCTGACAAAGGCTTAACATCCTGGATCTACAAGGAACTCAAACGTGCTGAAAAGAAAAAAACAAACAACCCCATTATAAAATGGGCAAAAGATATGAACAGACACTTCACTAAAGAAGACATCTGAGAAGCCAACAAACACATGAAGAAATGCTCAACCTCACTAATCATCAGGGAGATGCAAATCAAAACCACACTGAGATACCACCTAACCCCTGTCAGAATGGCAATTATCAACAACTCAAAAAATAACAGCTGCTGGAGAGGGTGTGGTGAAAAGGGAACACTTCTACACTGTTGGTGGGAGTGCAAACTAGTGCAACCTCTGTGGAAAGCAGTGTGGCGATTCCTAAAAGCTCTAAAAATCGACCTG
>NW_007249631.1:17899-22409 GCF_000164805.1 Carlito syrichta
CAGGACCCTGCAATTCCCCTACTGGGAATATACCTGAAGAACTCAAATCACTCTATAAAAAAGATACCTGCACACATATGTTTATCACAGCATGTCACAATTGCAAGAACCTGGAAACAACCATGCTGCCCATCAAAAGAGGACTGGATTTAAAAAATGTGGTACATACACACGATGGAATACTACACAGTCATAAAAAAGAACAAAATCATGAATTTCGCAGCAACCTGGATGGAACTAGAGTCTATAATACTGAGTGACCTCTCACAGAAACAAAGATTCGAGTATCACATGTTCTCACTCATATAATGGACCTTGAATACCCAATGTAATACTATAAGAAAATGACTGACGGTACTGGGAAACTGTGGGGGGGAGGGGGATGGGATTAACAGTAGCAAATATCTGTCGGGGGTTGGGAAAACACCTCTTATCAACAGGGTGCCTGAATGAAACGTAATTGTACACCTAACCCTTAACTGTACCCCACAAAACCATAAAAGAAAATATTGATTAATAAAAATATATATATATATATTAGTCATCCTTACTAGAGTTAAGTGATATTCATTGTAGTTTTGGTTTGCATTTCTCTGATGGCTAGTGAGGCTAAATATTTTTTATGTGTCTGCTGGCTGCTTGTATGTTTTCTTTTGAGAAGTGTCTGTTCATGTTCTTTGCCCACTTTTTAATGTGCTTTTTTTCTTTCATAGATGTAGTTCCTTGTAGATCATGGATGTTAGGCCTTTGTCAGATGTATAATTGGTAAATATTTTCTCCCATTCTGTGTGTTGTCCCTTTACTCTCCTAATAGTTTCTTTTGCTGTACAAAGGTTTTTCAGTTTGTTGTGGTCCCACTTATGTATCTTAGCTTTTATGGCATTCACTTTCAGGGTGAAATTTTTGTTGCCTACTCCAATGTTCATACCAGTGTGTCCTATGTTTTCTTCTAGGATTCTTATAGTTTGAGGTTTTGCATTTGAGTCTTTGATCCATTTTGAGTTGATTTTTGCATATGGTGATAGGTAGAGGTTCATTTTCATTCTTTTGCATGTGATCAGCTAGTTTTCCCAGCACCACTTGCTAAATATAGTCTCTTTCCCCAGTGCTTGTTATTGGTGGCTTTGTCAAAGATGAGTTTGTTAGGAGTCCATGTTTTTACTTCTGTAATCTCCTGTTCATTGGCCTATGTGTTTATTTTTGTACAATACCAGCCTGTTTTAGTTACTGTAGCCCTGTAATAAATTTTAAAGTACGGAAGCATGATACCTTTCATTTTGTTCCTTTTGCTAAGGATCATTTTGGGTATTTGTGCTCTTTTTTGTTTCCATATAAATTTCTGTATTGTCATTTCCAGGTCTGAGAAGAATGATATTGGCAATTTGATGGGAATTACAATGAATCTGTAGATTTCCTTGGGTAGGATGGACATCTTGACAATGTTGATTTTTGCAATCCATAAGCAAGAAATGTTTTTACATTTGTTGTGTTATCCTTGACTTCTTTGAGCAGTGTTTTGTAGTTCTCGTCGTAAAGGTCTTTCATTTCTCTCATTAAGTGGATGACAAGGTATTTCATTTTTTTTGTGGCTACTGTGAATGGGATTGTCCTTTTTATTTGGTTCTCTGCCTGCTTGATGCTGGCGTATAGAAATGCAACTTTTGCACGTTGATTTTGCACCCCCAAACTTTACTAAAGTGATTTATCAGTTTGAGGAGAATTTTGACAAACTCTCTTGGGTTTTCAGGGTATAGAATCATATTATCTACAAAAAGGGATAGCCCTTAATCTTCCTCTTTTTCTATTTGGATACCCCTAATTTCCTTCTCTTGCCTGACTGCTTTGACTAGGACTTCCAGAACTATTTTAAACAGGAGGGGTGAGAGTGGGCATCCTTGTCTTGTTCTCATTCTTGGGGGGGATGCTTCCAACTTCTTCCCATTTAGCCAAATGTTTACTGTAGGTTCATCACAAATGGCTCTTACTGTTTTGAGAAATGTCCCTTCTATACCTAGGTGCTCAAGGTTTTTTATCAAGAAGGGATGCTGAATTTTTCAAATTCTTTTTCTGCACCTAATGATATAATCATGTGACTCTTGATTTTATGTCTGTTAATGTACTGAATTACGTGTATGGTTTTGCGAATGTTGGAACCAGCCCTACATTCCAGGAATGAAGCCCACCTTGCATGGTGGATGATCCTTGAGGTTTGTTCTTGGATTCAATTTGCTAGAATCTTGTTGAGAATTTTTGCATTTATGTTTATTAAGGAGATTGGCCTGTAGTTCTCTTTCCTTGTTGGGTCCTTAGCCAGGTTTGGGGATCAGTATTACATTATCTTCATCAAATGATTTGAGGAGAATTCCATCATTCTCAATTGCCTGGAATACTTTCGATAAGATTGATATCAGTTCCTTCTGAGTGCCTTGTAAAATTTAGCTGGGAAGCCATCTGGTCTGGGGCTTTTTTCGGTGGGAAGTTTTCTTAAGACCGAATCGATTTCCTGGGTTATTGTAATTTAGAATTTAAATTTCTTCCTGTTTCAGTCTTGGGAGCTTCTGTGATGTCAGAAAGTTCTTTATTTCCTTTAGGTTATTTAGTTTATTTTCATACTGGTATTCATAGTAATCTCTGAAAATCTTTGACTTTCTTCAGGGTCAATTATGACTTTGCCTTTTGAGATTCTAATTGTGTTTATTTGGACTTTCTGTCTCTTTTTTTTTAAAAGTCAATCTGACCAGGGTCTGTCAATCTTATGTATCCTTTCAAAGAACCAACCTTTTGTCTTGTTGATCCTTCTATGATATTTTTGTCTTCTGTGTCCTGCAATTGTGATTTTATCTTGTTGATCTGGATTCTGAAGTTAGGAGTTTGTTGGTTTTGTCTTTCCAGTTTGCTTGGGTGTGATGTTAGTCTGTTTACTTGTGATCTTTCTGTTTTCTTGATATGTGCATGCAATGCTATGAATTTTTGTCTTAACACTGCTTTCAGGGCATCCTAGAAATTCTGATAAGATGTATCTTTATTTTCATTTACTTCCAGGAATCTTTTAATTACTGTTCTGAGTTCCATGTCGACCCAGATGTTGTTCAGCAGCATGTTGTTTTTTCCATGTCTTTGTGTGTTTGGGGGATCTTATTGGTGGCAATATTTATTTTTATTCCACTGTGATCTGAAGAGATGCATGGTATTATTCCAATCTTTTGAAATTTGTTCATTCTTGATTTATGTCTGAGAATGTGATCCACCTTGGAGTATGTTCCACATGCTGATGAATAGAATGTTTACTCTGTATTCGTTGGGTGAATTGTCCTGTAGATGTCTATAAAGTCCATTTGATCAAGAATCAAGTTGAGATTCCAGATCTCCTTGTTGGTTTTTTGCCTCAATGAACTAAAGCTGTTAGTGGGGTATTTAGGTCTTCATCTATGATTGTGTGAGAGTCAATGTCCTCTTTCAGTTTTCTTAGTTTTTGTTTTATAAAACCTGGTGCTCCCATGTTGGGTGCATATACGTTTAGGATGGATATTTCTTGCTGAAAGATTGAGCCTTTGATCATGATGTAGTGTTCTTCTACATTCTTTTCAACTTTTGATGGCTTAAAGACTGCTTTGTCTGATATTAGAATAGCTACTCCTGACTTCTGTTTTCGTTCACCAGAAAGATCATTTTCCAGCCTCCAACTTTGAGTCTGTGGGTATCCTTTGCAGTGAGAAAAGTCTCCTGGGGGCAGCAAATTGTTGAATCATTCTTTTTTAAATCCAGTTTGCCACTTTCTGTCTCTTCAGTGGTGCATTTAGTCCTTTCATGTTCAAGTTGATTTATTGAAATGTGAGAGTTTATCTTTGTCATAGGACTCTTATGGGTTACTTTGCTTCCTTCTAATTTTTGTATTTAAGTATGTGTGTGTTTTCATTTTTGTTGTTGCTTTGTATGCTTTGTTAGTTTTGTGTTTGCCTGTACTTTTGTGGTGGGCATGACTGTTCTTTTTTTGTTTGTTTGTTTCTGTGTTCAACACCTTCTTAAACACCTCCTGAAAGGCTGGTATGGAGGTGGGGCATATTCTCTTAGTAATTGACTGTCTGAGAAGGATTTTAATTCTCCATCACTGAAGAAGCTTAGTTGGGCAGTGTAGGAAATTCTTAGTTGGAATCGCTTCTCTTTAAGTATACTGAAAATTGGACTTTATTCTTTTCTGACTTATAGTGTTTCTGTAGATAAGTTTGGAGCAATTTTTTTGTACAAGCATTGATTATGCAGGTACCCTTGTTGATGAAGTATGCCCCTTCCTGCCCTAGCAGTTTCCCTCAACTGCCAATCCCACTCCCTCTCCTCCCCTGACAGTTTCCCACTACTGCCAATTCCTTTCTTTTTTTTTTTTTGAGTTGGAGTCTCACTCTGTCACCCAGATTGGAGTGCAGTGGCCGCTCCTGGCCACTGCAGCCTCGACCTGCTGGGCTCCGGCGATCCTTCCACCTCAGCCTTCCGAGGAGCTGGAATTACAGGCATG
>NW_007249631.1:22618-32303 GCF_000164805.1 Carlito syrichta
TAGATCACTGAGTATGATCAACTCCAGATCCATCCAAGTTGCTGCAAAGTCCATATGTTTCTCCTTCTTTATGGCTGCATAATATTCCATTGTGTATATGTAAGTTTAGAGCAATTTTGATGAGTTTTCCCTAGTAAATGGTCTGACCTTTCTCTCTCACTGACTTTAGGATTTTTTTCTTTCATGCTTACTTTGTGGAGGCAGATTACTATGTGTCTAGGGGATGGTCTTCTCGTGGGATACCTTGCAGGAGTTTCTTTGACTCTCTTGTGCTTAAATGGTTGCATCTGTGGGGAGATAGGGTAAGTTTTCTTGGATTAGCTCATGAAATGCTTGTTCTATAGTGGTCTTTTTTTCCCTTTCTGCTTCAAGGATACCAGTCAGGCATAGATTTGGTTTCTTAACATAGTTTTATGTTTCTCAGAGGCTTTGCTCCTTCTTTTTGAGCTTTTAAAAAAAATGGATTTTTTACACATTGGGTTAATTCCACATTTTGATCTTTAAGCTCTGAGATTCTTTCCTCTACTTGGTTGATTCTGTTCCCTATACTTGCTACTTTGTTATTAATTTCAAGGATGGAGTTCTTTATTTTCATTATTTCAGAATAGGTTTTATAGAAATTGGTCAACTCCTCTTTTACTTCCTGCACAATTGAATTGCATTTTGCTTTACATTTCTCTTGGTTCCTGTTCGTTTTTGCCATCCAATCTCCAATTTCTGTGGCTGTCCTCTGGGGCAGGTCATTCTGGGGTGTTTTCATTGTTTGTGCTCTGATTGCTGTTTTTTCAGGTGATGTCTCTTTAGAGCTCTAAAGATTGCCTTGTTTTACCATTGATTTTTTCTTTCTTATTTGTGACAGGACTCTTGTTTAGTGAGAGAGGGAGAAGCATGTACTTCAGGTCCTTGCTCCACCCAGTGGCAGGTTTCCATAGCTGCAGTTTTTCACTCCTATTGATAAACTAGTCAGGCCAGTTTTCAGCCCCTGCTGCATGTTACTAATAGGAGGTGAACCAACTTGGAGCATCTTAGAATCACTTGCCCCACTCTTTCACCAGGCAGGACTTATGTCCCTGTACTACCCTGGTGCATGGGGGGGAGGAGGCACCCAGATTCTTGTGCCTGCTAACACTTTCTGGTCTCTGTGTGTTCAAAGAGACTTTTTCTGGGTGCAAGGTGTTTCACCCATCCAAAAGTGTTGAGGAGGTCTCTGGCAATTGGTGGCTGAGTCCCTACTCTCTGCCTTGCTTGGCAAGAGAGATGTTGGTCTATTTCTCCACTAGCTGCCAGCAGTGGGCATCTTAGTGAGATTCTCTACAGGACAGTTTTTTCCTGCCTGGAAATTGGCCACCACAGCAGTGGCCAGTGCATGGGTTTTGTTCCCCATTCCACTTAGACTGTGGTTTTCCACCACTGAACCCTGACCAGGACTCCTTCTTCCACATGGGACTGACTGCTTATGTATGGCTGGGAGGGGGTGAACCAACTCAAAATATCTGGAATCACTCACCCATCTCTTTCACTGAGCAGGTCTTCCATTCTTGTCTGAGCCTGGAACAGGGTGAGGAATAGGGAACCTGGAATTCCACACCTGTCATTGCTCTCTGGTCTCCCTGCACTCAAAGAGACCTCAGTTGGGTGCAAGGTGTTTTGCCCATCCAAAAGTCGTCAGGGTGTTCCCATCTATCAGCAGCTGTGTCCCTACTCTCTGTCTTACTAGGCAAAATAGGTGCCAGTCTGCTGCTCCACAGTGGTCATCTTGTCCCTCCCCAACCTATGGTAAATACTAAGATAATAATTTTAACAAGGAAACACAGCCACTTTGAGAGAATCATAAATGTAGGATTATGGGAGTGTCAGAGATAATGACAGGTGGCTCCTTTACTGAACTCTCATACATCATGCTGCACATGAATGAACATCACAGGACAGGTGGAAGTCAACACAACATCCCATTTCCTGGCTTCTGGGTGTCCCAGGTTCTCCTTATGGACCTCTAGGGCCTGCATATCACAGGGGACAAAAACCATGGCAAGGACACCTGAACCTCCCAAAGAGAAGGACACAGACCCTGGAGAGAACGTCAAGCATCAGTGGACACAGAGACAGAAGCCCTGTGACCCATAAGCTACATTTCAAAGATAAGATATGTGTCAAGTATTATAAGGTCAAGCAAACAAGATGTCTTTGGTATTGGTAGAAAGGTCATTGAGAAGAGCTTTTAGTGGAATGTTGATCGCGCAAACCTAATATAAGTGGATTGAAAAGTGAATGGATGTTAAGAAAATGTAGACAACAGATTAACTTCCGGCAAGATGGCGACAGGGTAGTTTGGTCCGTGAGACCCTCTATGAAAGAGAACACTCATAAAGACTCTTGCTCTCCCCCGAGGGCTGCAGCTCTCATCATTGCCAGCTGACTTCACGTGCTGCTTGGCCTCAGCCTCAGCCACCACCTGCGCCGCCACCACAGCCATTGTCCCGCCCCTGCCTGAGGCGACCCATGGGTCACAGAACTGTGAAGCCCCCACCAAGCACTGCACTACTGAAACTGCCACAGCCACTGCCACTGCCATGCCCCCCCCACCTGGAGCCAGTCTCATGGAGCTCCTCCCATGCACCACTAAAGTGGTGGCTGCCACCACCGATACCGTTGCCTGCTCCCTCCCACGCTGGGCGGCCTCCGACTTCCATCCAGCCCAGCCGGAGAAGCCCAGTACTAAGGGGGCTTGCATTGCCTGGAAATCTCAGGCTACAGCAGAAAAAGATCAGTTGAGACAGTGAGACCAGTTCTACCCACCTCAACCCATCTCCCAGCTTGGGAACCAGAGTAACAACATCAAAATGGGAGGGAGAGAAACCTCTCCCCCATGATAGATAGACACAGACCAGATCTGAGTGGCAGATTTGGCAGGCAGCCCAGATCTGAACCACCCTCCACAGCAGGCCAGGGGCAACTGAGCCTAACTGTGAACAACTCTACCAACCTGCAATGACAGCTAGAAATCAGAGATGAAAAAGCATTGGACTTAAAGAAAAAGTCTCAGGATGTGCTTGGTTCCCTTGTTTTATTTTTTAATTCTTTGTCTGTTTGTCTTGCCCATCTTTTTTTCCTTTTCTCTCTCTTCTTACTGTTATCCATAATGTTTTCATACTTGCTTTTTGGTTCTGTTGGTTTACTGACTTCATTTTATTCTATTTTATTTTTTTCCCCTTTAGACCTCAAGTTTGTATAGGTGAAAAGTACACCAATAAGAAGGTGGTTGGTTAGCTTGTATGTCTGTATGACTGTATGTTTTAGTTTTTTTGTATGCTTGTTGGTTTGTTTGTTGTTCTTGTTTTTCTTTTTAATTGTATCTGTCTGTATCTCTTTTCATTTGTTAGTCAGTACATTTGTCTGTTTTCCCTCTTACCCTTCTCTCTCTCCACCTCCCTCTTTCACCACTCCCTGTTCCATTCTTTTCCCTTTTTTTTTAACCTCATTTTGCTTTCAGGGAGTAAACCTATATCCCCACTGCATGGACAGAATGCAAGGCAGTGGGAATGGGGTTCCAGATTATCCATACACCTGTCAGTGGACACTGGGATCTGCAGATAGATATTGAATCACAGCTCCCCCCTCAACTAAATCTCAAAACTGCAAAAAGGATCACCCCCAACCTACAATCCAGCTCCAGAATTGAACAAAGCCAGAAGATATACATAAGGAAGAATAGGAGATTGAACAAACAGAAGTAAAAGCAACCCCTCTATCCCTGAACAACAGAATTAAAGAAGATGCAGGGGAGGGAGGAAAAAGTGGGGAGGAAATCTACACAAAGAAGAAAAACCAAAAGAAGAATATAGTTCTCACACAGACCCCTGGGAGGTCAGATACTGAGCAAACAGACATTGGAATGCAAACAACGAAGAGCCCCCAAAATGGCTGGTCACATACGACAAGCCAAGACATTAAGACATTAATAGAATAAAAAGAATGGAGAAGAGACAAGAGGAAAATAGGAAGGAGCTGATAACTGAAATAACAGCAGTAAGGAATACTGTGATGGAAATAAATAGCAAACTAATAAGCATGGAAAGCAGAATTGGCCAAGCAGAAGAAAGAATCTCAGAGCTTGAAGATAAAAATACAGAACTAACCCAAACTGTCAAAAACATAGAAAAGAAGCTTTAAAAGACAGAACAAAACCTTCACGAGATGAACGATTACTTCAAGAGAGCAAACCTAAGAGTAACTGGCCTTCCTGAGGCAGAAAGAGAGACAGAGACCACCCTGGAACAAACATTCCATGAAATTATTCAAGAAAACTTCCCTCATCTCATCAGTGATGCAAAAACTCAAACACAAGAGATTCAGAGAACCCCTGCAAGACAACAAATGAAAAGACCAACTCCCAGACACATAATAATTCACCTAAACAAAGTAGGTATAAAAGAAAAATTCTAAAGGCAGCAAGAAGAAAGGGTCAGACTACCTACCAGGGAAGATCAATTAGAATAGTAGCAGATTTATCTATAGAAACCCTTCAGTTTGGAGAGCTTGGAGCCCAATCTTCAAAGTTCTCAAAGATAGTAACCTACCCAGCCAAGCTAAGCTTCATCAGTGAGGGAGAATTAAAATCTTTCCCAGACATCCAATCCCTAAGAACTTATGATGCCTCCAGACTATCTCTACAAGAAACACTTTAAAAAGTAATAAACACAGAAGAAAAGGAGAAAAGAATGACAATGTTCTTCAGAAGAGTACAGGGAAAAAGATGGGAAACACACATGAATCAACCCAAAACCCAAAGAAAAGTCAACAAATAAACAGGAACAACAACAACTCTATAAAAATCTCATGACAGGGATAAACCCCCACATTTCAATAATTAGCCTGAATGTGAATGGAGAAAGTACACCATTGAAAAGACACAGAATGGTGGACTGGATAAGAAACCATGACCCCATTATTTGTTGCATCCAGGAGACTCATTTCACTACAAGGGACGCACACTGACTCAAAGTTAAAGGATGGAAAATGAGTTTCCAGGCAAATGTATCACAAAAAAAGGCAGGAGTTGCAATCTTAATACCAGACCAAACAACCTTTAAGCTAACAAAAATTTTAAAAGATGCAAAAGGACACTATATAATGATAAAAGGTTCAATTATCCATCATAAACATATATGCACCCAACACAGGAGCACCAGCATTTATAAAAACAACTACTAAATAAACTAAAAAAAGATATTAACTCTAACACTATTACAGCAGGGGTCTTAAATACCCCACTGATAGCCCTAGATAGATCATCAAGGCAAAAAATCAACAAGGAGATCCAGAACCTAAACTTGATACTTGACCAAATGAACTTAGTGGATACCTACAGATTATTCCACCCAACAAACATAGAATATACATTGTACTCATCACCACATGGAACATACTCCAAGATAGATCACATTCTTGGTCATAAATCAAGCATAAACAAATTCCATAAGGTTGAAATCTTGCCATGCACATTCTCAGATCACAGTGAAATAAAAATAGATATCAAAACCAACATTTCCCCAAAGCCCACAAAGACAAGGACACTAAACAGCATGATGCTGAACAATGACTGGGTCAACACTGAAATCAAAGAAGAAATTGAAAGATTCCTAGAAACAAATGAAAATAAAGAAACATCTTACCAAAACCTCTGGGATGCCATGAAATCAGTTTTAAGAGGGGAATTTATATCTCTATAAGCACACATCAAGAAAATGGATAGATCACAAGTGGAGAGCCTAACAAATCACCTAAGGGAGTTAGAAAGAGAAGACTACCAAAACCCCAACTTTAGCAGAAGAATCCAAATCACAAAAATAGGAGCCCAAATATGGGACATAGAGTACAAAACTATCATAGAAAACATCAACAAAACAAAAAGCTCGTTCTTTGAAATAATTAACAAGACTGATGGGCCCTTAGTCAAAATGACCAAGAAAAAGAGAGAAAAAGCCCAAGTAAACACAATCAGAAATACAAAAGATCAAATCACAACTGACCTCGAAGAAATACAAAAGATTATCAGAGATTGCTAAGTATACCTATATGGAAACAAACTTGATAACCTAAATGAAATGGAGGACTTTCTGACATCACAGAACCTCCCCAGGTTAAAACAAGAAGACATTGAGACATTAAATAGATTAATAACAATCCAGGAAATTAACTTTGTCATACAAAAACTACCTACAAAAAAAGCCATGGACCAGATGACTTTCCAGCAGAATTCTACAAAATGTACAAGGAGGAGCTGATATCAATCCTATTGAAAGTATTCCAGGCAATTGAGAAAGATGGAATTCTCCCCAAATCATTTTATTAAGCTAACATTATACTGATACCCAAACCAGGTAAAGATCCAACAAAGAAAGAGAACTACAGGCCAATATCCCTTATGAACATAGATTAAAAAATCCTCAACAAGATTCTCCCCAAATCCAAAAACACATCTCAAATATCATCCACCATGACCAAGTAGACTTCATCCCCAGGATTCAGGGCTGGTTCAAAATTCACAAGACATAAATGCCATTAAATACATTAACAGATGTGAAAGTGAGAGACCCAAGAGATTCAAAAAAACTCTAAGAGAACTATTACTATATGAATTCCTACCCCACATTCACTGTATTTGTTTGCAGTGTTTGTACTTAGAACTTTGTTAAGTTTAATTTTTGTTTGTCTCATAAAATAACCGATTGCTTCTGCAGCTGCTGCTAGCAGTGTGTAAATGTTAAGCAATAAGCCCCCCCTCCCGGACATTCCTTTGCTTAGATAACAGTAGACTGGTGGCACCAGCCACACCCCCCCATAGGTTCTGCGTTGTTTAACCTCCTGCCTACTTGCTAAACCTAGCTTATCTGACATTCCACTCTGCCCATTTAGCAGTTCCCCATTAATCACAGGTGGCTAGAGCCTGCACAGACCAGAAAATAAAACCTACCAATCCCAAGTGCACCCATACCCATTAGGAGAAATTACCCAATCATGTAGAAACGAGCTTAAAGTTCTTTCCCCTCCCTCTGTAATTGTGCATAAAAACTGCTTGCCATACTGGATCTGGGCTCTTGTCCCTGAAGCTGCTGCGGCTTCAAACATGAGCCCAGACTCGAGCCTGAATAAAGACCCTTGTGTGTTTGCATCAGAGCTGGCTCTTTGGTGGTCTCTTGGATTTTGAATTTGGGGTTTAACATTTGGAGGCCCCAGCGAGATCCCAGAGATTTCCAACCCCAGCTTGCAGGGTCTCAATGCGGGTGAGTGCACTATATTGTCTGTCTGTCTGCTTATTTGTTACTTGTTTGTTAGCACACTTCTTGTAGGATATCGATATCCAACCCGTAAGGTCGGAAGGTGTGGGCGGATGCGCTCTGGGGCCCCGACCGGGGATCTTGGGAGACGTCTCTTGATCTTATCTGGAGAACAGGGCGGAAGCCGTTCTCACCTGTGAGGGAGCCCAGGCGCTGGGAAGTGCAGGCTCAAAGGAGGTCCAGGCGCGAGAGGCACGGACTCAGTAGCTCTTGGACGCATTGGTGGGCCGGTGAGAGGGGGTCGTCTGGTATTCCCCCATTCGGAGGATAGTGCTGTCCTCATATCTGAAGGTAGCCCAGCACTGAGACGTGCGGGCTTGCCTTCAGATTAGTTTTGTCTTTGTCTCTACGGCCGTAGGAAAGTGTATTTTTGTGTTGGTTGCATTTTTTTATTTTATCTGCTGTGTTTGTGTGTGTATTACTGTGGACGGAAAGCATGGGACAGAGACTGACTCCTCTAACTCTTGGCTGATTATTTCTCGGATGTAAAGTAAAGCTGATAATCTGAATGAAATCATTTGCCAAAAAAAGGTCATCCTTCAATGTAGGATGGCCACCTGAGAGCACTTTCTCACTAAGTTTTGCTTTTCAGGTTAAGCATATTATCTTCTTGATTTCCGTTATAGCCGCCCAAATCAGGTATGTAACTGATAAACCCCACCGTGGGCCAAATCTTTTATTCCACCCAAACAGGGTGAACGCTCAGCATCCTGGCCTCACAGGAAACAAAGCCCGGCCTGGGCGGCCGAGGCGCAGCGCGGCAACCCTTGCCCCACCCCCCCCTGCAAGCAGGGTGGAGCCTGTGAGCCATAGTCTGCAGCCCTGGGGTCCTGGTACGCTGCGCCTGGGACCTGCCTGCTCTCAGCAGAGAGAAAGCTGAGAACAAAGAGGATTAATGAGCATGAGCAAATCAGTGAAAAACAAAACAAAACAAAAAAAACTTTCAAGGTGAGTATAAAAGCTTACAAATTCTAAATACTGCTGCAAAAGAATTTCTGCTAATAACTAGTTCTATCATTTCATTTTAAAAGTATATCCTAGAATCTTCAGCCAAAATAAGTAATATAAGCAATATAAGATATATATTTAGCCAATATATAAGTAATATAAGTAAAATATATATTATAAACAATAATAAATTACAAGTATTCAAGGCAAATTCGGTAAACAAAATAAGAAAGGTTTTCACCTCCTTTGCCCTCTCTCACCCCCCACGCCCCCATATGTACTTGGAAAGCCATTTCAAGTTACCACATGACTTGGTGGGTCTCTTCTCAGAGGGGTGGCTGGGACAGGGGGAAGGAATGTTTGAAAATTCTTCTTTGTTGTTTTCTTATGATAAATTTCTCTCAAGTTGTATCTGACCTGGGACTGTGTCAACCTTCTTTCCGGAGGAAGGTGAAAGGATCATGTAAATAAATCCTGCTAGCTAACTACAAAAAAAGATTTTAATAAACAGGCTAACTAAGGTGATTTTTGGGTGCCTTTTGTATAGCTTTGAATTTCCCTAATAGTTCCACATTGGATCCTATCTAAGCCCTTCCACTGCATATAAACTTATTGCTTTGGTTAAAGCTCTGAAATTAAAAAATATATATATATAAAAGTTGTTAGTATAAAGTATGTTTTTAATAAAAAATAAAAATAAAAAATACTATATAGTACATTTTTGTTCTATAATAGAATGGCTGGTTACAGAAAGCATAGAACAAAAATTAAAAGTTTAAGCATGTCAAAGAATGGTGTAAGTTTATCAAACATGTTAGGTAAAAGTTAATGAAAACAAGTAAAAGAAATTCTGTAAACACTCCAGGCTAAAAAAAGGGCTCCACATAGTTAGTCTGCGTTGGGGGTATACCAACCTATCAATTGCTAAGAGGTGTCTGTCACTTTGAATCTGGTAAAAAGCTGGTTGAGTTATTGTGCTTTGTTTAATGGGACATGTGGTCTTTTAAAAACTTAATTGGCGCATATTTCTCAATGTCATCTTATGTCTCCTCTTATTTATGTGGTGTTTTCTCCCAACCCTTCAGCGCTGTTAAAATTTCTGCCCTTTGTTGTTAAAATTGTAAAAAATTGTCTGTTGAATATAAAAAGGTTACTGGTATACAAATAAGGTTTTAGTAAACAAAGATAATAATAATAAAATTATATAGGCATGCCAAAAATGGTATAAAAAAATATACATACAAAAAATTCTATAAACAATCTAGGCATAATAAATTCCTTTCTGGATACAAGTCTCCAAACATTTTCAGATTTCCCTTTAAATTTTATGTAGAATTTACTTAAGTACCTAGTTCAAATTATAGTCTAAAACAATCTGTCAGGCTACCATTATAGTCCAG
>NW_007249631.1:32637-34000 GCF_000164805.1 Carlito syrichta
TTCAGCCCTCAGCACCCCAAATAATTATGGGATCGAAAAATCTCTAAAGAATAAAGAATTGAGGCAGGTTAACTAGCACAGGTTAGACATAAATAAATTTCCTATAGATAGGTTCTAAAAGGCGTTCAAACATTTCTACTGCAGGCCAAGTGGCAACCTGTCCCACCCCTTGGCAAATCCAAGGAAAACTCCATCAGATGTAAAACTAGAACAGTATAATTTCAATTTGCAGGTTAGCATAATAATCACTAGAAATCCTTTGGAAACATAAATTAACTAAACATAGGTATTTGGTATTTCATCACTCAGGATCCAAATCCCTGAAATGAAATTTGTTAAACCTTTAAAATTGTTTAAAGGTAGGCCTCTGAAGAAAAGGGGGGGCCACAAACATAAATGCTCATAAGAAAATGTGTTGTCTATTTGAAATAAATTTTAATCACACTTAATGAGCTTATTTCCCTAGACACTTCTTGAACCAGAAGAAATTCAAACATCCAAGGGAAGTAAGTACTGCTAAAAATTGAAAAATGGAAGAACCCAATAGCAACTGTAAGAAAAAAAAAGGGGGGGAGACCCTAAGTGTGGTCCTGTTCCTATAGTAGTCTAGAGAATTTAAATACCTAACTTCTCTATGAAGTCTCAAAGGGGGGTGAACAAAAGCCCCTGCTAAGGGAAAGGCCCCAAAACAGGCCTTTAAATAAAGTAAACAGGCTTCTTGCCTTTTAAAATTCCTTATGGGTGGCCACCCCCTCTTGTTAAGGGCATACCAGCAAACTTAAAAGATTTTGAAAGTCTTGCCCTAAAGCAACAAATGCAAGCCTTAAGTTCAGTCCTAAATGCCATCCATTGTCAAAACAAAATCCAATTAGCCCCCCCCCACTGCCTTTGTTACAAAAGAGCAAAGTTGTTTTTTTTTTCTTTTTTTTTTCCTTTTCTTTTTTCTTTTCAAAATCGTTAAACTGTCATTCTGGCTAAATAAGTAACTTTTACAATAACTACTGTAATTTTGTGTTGTAACATGCTTTTGAGAAAAACTTTAATACTTAAACTCTTCAAGTTCTTGATTCAGTCTCTAGGATAAAATAAGCAGTAAGCTCCAAGGACCACACCTACCCCACCCCCTTCACTAACAGCACGAACTTTAAAATCTCCTTCCAGGCACAGGGATTACTATCCAATATAAGATGAATGGAAAATAACCTGGGCTTCACTCTCGAAACTGTTTTCTCTTGCTAATGTTTACCTGTTTTAAATTCTCAATTTAAGCTGTAACCTAACTACATGTCTCTAATGTTTTTTTTTTGTTTTTTTTTTTTGAGTTGGAGTCTCACTCTGTCGCCCAGACTGGAGTGCAGTGGCC
>NW_007249631.1:34028-43567 GCF_000164805.1 Carlito syrichta
TGCCCAGGTGGGTCTCGAACCCACGGGCTCAGGCAATCCACTCACCTCAGCCTCCCAAAGGCGTGGGATTACAGACTGAGCCACCAAGCCCGGCTATGTTTTTAATATAATAATATAATAATTCTGCTTTTAATAATTACCGGGCTTCTTGCTTAATATCTACCTTTAAGTCTCTAAGTACAGAAAGCCCTTATCAGAATGGTTGGTAGTTGGAAATGTTAATGCCTGGAGGAACTAACCCTAGTCATGGGATTAGGGATTCACCGCCTGTCAGCGTACCTGTTTGCCCCTTCAATGATACAGAAAAGGACTGGTCACTCATCCAGCAAGATACTGGCTTCCTAAAATGAAGAGACTATGCTTATAACTCTAAGGTGGACTATCCTGTGCCCGGTAAAAGACTATATATTAGTGACTGGGGTTTTTAATAGCTATATGCTTGCCACAGCTAGGTGTCATTCCAATGGATGGGTGCCTCCAGTACTGTCCATCAAGTACGGCATCCGACAGTTTATTCAGCCTCCTCTATGGAAAGCTCTTGCAGCCCTTCAGCCAGGCAGCCTGTCTAAATCCGTTGGACAAACTCAGTTATACCATATTAGAGCATACTTGCAATCTCCTTATATATTTCTTATTTAGAATGAATATCAAACTGTTAAAATTATTTATCGTGCTAATGTTTATAAGATATCTTGTACTGAATGCATTTTACTAATTGTTTAAGCAATGCCTTTTATAAGAAATTTGTCATTCTCAAGCAACTCCCCTATTTAATGGTCCCCATATCTTTGTCATCCTGTTAATATGCTGAAATGGTTTACAAACATTATATAAGGTTAATGCTGTGTTAGAAAGACAGAAAAAATTTTTAGCTACTTAATTTTAAAAATTATAGCATTAATAGCTATTACTACTTCAGTAACAGTTTCAGCTGTAGCTCTATCTAAGAAAGTTCATACAGCTACCTTTGCTAATCAGTTATCTAAGAATGTTTCTATTGCATTGACTACTCAGGAAATTATAAATCAAAAATTAAAAAGTAAAGTTAATGCTTTAGAGGAGACAGTTTTAACAGTTAAACAAGAGCTTGTAACTTTAAAGATAAAATTGGCTCTCCGATGTCATTCTGAGTTTAAGTGGATTTGCCTCCCTCTTTTGGAGGTGAATAAGTCTGTCCATACTTGGGACAAGATAAAGAAACATATCCTTAGAATTTGAAATCATTTGGACTTAAATATAAACCTCACTAAATTACATCAAGACATACAGGACATGGTTGCTAAAAAACAGTTCCGGTCCTATAAATTGGCTAGCTCTATATTTAATAACTTCTCATTGTTTGTTAATCAAAAGTCATTAATGTCTATATGTATTAATGTAAGAATTTGCGGGACAGTAATTCTTGTCTTGCTGTGCCTACTTCCAATTATTTCCAGAGTACTGAAAAGGAACATTTTTCAGCTTAATACCGAATTTCATGGTTTTGTGCTAAAATAATAAATTTAAAAAAGGGGGAGATGTTGGGAGCTGGCCACAGAGGCCCACTGAGCATTAGGGATCAGGGAGGGCCGTAGACCCCGAGACTGCTAGGATGTGTTTGGGAGCCATTGACCCCATTTTCCTCCTCCTTTTACCATGAAGTGCAAGTAACCTAAAGAAACTCTGCTGATTAAGCTGAAAGTTCTGTAACTGTAACAGGCATGGCTCACTCTGAAAACCCATTGTTTCTGTTTCCCATAAAACTGTGGTTTCGGCTTACAAATTAAATATAATTCAAATTCAGGTCACATTTAAGAGCCTTTTATATGGTACAAGCTTCTTTACACAATTTAACAGTATATTTGTAAAATTAGTATATACTTATAGGGAGCTGTTTCAAGCTTTTCAATAATAAAGTTGTCAAAAATGGCTCAGCACAAAGTTTGGGCCACATTCCTGAGAGCCCAGCACGTACTTTAGACTGGGTTGCATTCTTTTAGGCCAGTTTTAACTACAATTAGTGTAAGGCTTCTCTACCTATTATAAAAATTAAATGTATTTTATTCATAAAAATTATTATAGAATAGGTCATTCTAACGTCAGAGAATCATGTTAGCTCAAGTATGACCAATCATAATATTTTAAGGTTTAATAAGATACAGTTAATTCTACAAATTTCATTGTCTCTATTTTCTATTGTTGTAATTTTAGAAAACAAGAGTGACAACTCAATTGGTTTAAAGCATAATTTAACCGCACCCTCTGGTTTACTACATTAATTTCCACCATAGTTGGCCCTTTAGTTGTTTTAATTCTCCTACTTATTTTCGGGCCTTACATCATCAACAAGCTTATAACCTTTGTTAAAAATCAAGTCAGCACTGTTCAACTCATGGTATTCAAGCATCAGTACCAACTGCTTGGTACTCACCCTTATTGTCTAACTCTCCTACCCATTTTCAGAATGGCCTTAAAAAAACCTATGTAGACCCATGATTGGGTCTTATCTTTAGGTTCCTCTGAAAGTGGGGAATGAGAGACCCAAGAGATTCAAAAAACTCTAAGAGAACTATTACTATATGAATTCCTACCCCACGTTCACTGTATTGGTTTGCAGTGTTTGTACTTAGAACTTTGTTAAGTTTAATTTTTGTTTGTCTCATAAAATAACCAATTGCTTCTGCAACTGCTGCTAGCAGTGTATAAATGTTAAGCAATAAGCCCCTCCTGGACATTCCTTTGCTTAGATAACAGTAGACTGATGGCACCAGCCATGCCCCCCCCCCGTAGGTTCTGCATTGTTTAACCTCCTGCCTGCTTGCTAAACCTAGCTTATCTGACATTCCACTCTGCCCATTTAGCAGTTCCCCATTAATCACAGGTGGCTAAAGCCTGCACAGACCAGAAAATAAAACCTACCAATCCCAAGTGCCCCCATACCCATTAGGAGAAATTACCCAATCATACAGAAACAAGTTTAAAGTTCTTTCCCCTCCCTCTGTAATTGTGCATAAAAACTGCTTGCCATACTGGATCTGGGCTCTTGTCCCTGAAGGTGCTGCAGCTTCAAATGTGAGCCCAGACTCGAGCCTGAATAAAGACCCTTGTGTGTTTGCATCAGAGCTGGCTCTTTGGTGGTCTCTTGGATTTTGAATTTTGGGTTTAACAAAAGCAAGAACCACATGATTATCTCATTAGATGCAAAAGCTTTGGATAAAATACAGCATCGCTTCTTGATAAAAACCCTCAAACACCTAGGTATAGAAGGAACATACCTCAGAATTGTAAGTGCCATCTACGACAAACCCACAGCTAACATATTGCTAAATGGTCAGAAACTAGAACATTTCCCCTGAAAAGTAGAACAAGACAAGGTTGCCCACTCTCACCCCTCTTGGTCAATATTGTGTTGGAAATCCTAGCTCAGGCAATTAGACAAGAGAAGGAAATCAGGGGTATCCAAATAGGAAAAGAGGAAGTCAAGTTATCCCTCTTTGCTGATGATATGGTCCTAAACCTTGAAAATCCAAGAGAATCTGTCAAAAAACCTGCTTGCACTGATAAAGGACTTTGGGAAAGTCTTAGGGTACAAAATAAATGTGCAAAAGACAGTTGTATTCCTTTACACCAAAAATAAGCAGGCAGAGATTCAAATAAAAAGCACAATCCCATTCACAATAGCCACCAAAAAAATGAAATATCTCGGCATCATCCTAACCAGAGGAGTGAAAGACCTTTAAATGAAAATTATAAAATACTGCTTAAAGAAATCCAAGAAGACACAAATGGAAAAATATTCCATGCTCATGGATAGGAAGAATCTACATTGTTAAGATGTCCATCCTACCAAAGGCAATCTACAGATTCAACACAATACCCATTAAGCTACCAACATCATTCTTCTCAGACCTGGAAATGACAATACAGAAATTCATATGGAAACAAAAATGACCACAAATAGCTAAAACAATTCTTAGCAAAAGAAACAAAGTAGGAGGTATCATACTTCCAGACTTCAAACTTTACTATAAGGCTACAGTAATCAAAACAGCCTGGTATTGGTACAAGAACAGGCACATAGATCAATGGAACAGGATAGAGATTCCAGAAGCAAAACCTCAATTCCTCAACCAACTCATCTTTGACAAAGCCTCCAACAAATCACCAAGGAAGTCATTTCAACTCATTTTGAATACAAAAAGATACTAAATCACCAAGGAAGTCATTTCAACTCATTTTGAATACAAAAAGAAGCACATTCAATGATAGGATTTCACTGGTAGAACAGTTGGCTACAATGGTGGCATGGACAAATTAGAAAGAAAATGTATAATAGGGAGAGGAGAACCTATTCAGTAAATGGTGCTGGGAAAACTGACTGAATACATGCAGAAGATTGAAACCAGACCCCTCCCTATCACCATACACAAAAATTAACTCTAAATGGATCAAAGACCTAAACGTAAAACCTCAAACTATAAGAATCCTAGAAAAAGCAGGAGACACCCTTATGAAAATTAGAACTGGCAACCAATTCCTATTTAGGACCCTAAAGACCAATACCTTAAGAAATAAAATAGACAAGTGGGACCTCATTAAATTAACGAACTTCTGCAAAGCAAAAGAAATCATCAGGAGAGCAGGGAGACAACCCACAGAATGGGAAAATATATTTGCCAACTGTTTATCCGACAAAGACCTAACATCTGGGCTACAAGGAACTCAAACACACCAAATGGAAAAAAACAAACACCCCCTTAAAAAGTGGGCAAAAGACATAAATAGACACTTCTCAAAAGAAAATATATGGGCAGCCAACAGACACATGAAAAAGTGCTCAGTCTCACTCATCATCAGAGAAATGCAAATCAAAACCACACTGAGATACCACCTAACCCCTGTAAGAACGGCCATCATTAATAAAACAAGCTACAACAGATGCTGGCGAGGATGTGGAAAAAAAGGAACACTTCCACACTGCTGGTTAGAATGCAAACTGGTGTAGCCTCCTTGGAAGACAGTGTGGCGATTCCTGAAAGAACTAGAAATTGACCTTCCATATAACCCAGCTATTCCCCTATTGGGAATATACCCGGAGGAACTCAAATTGTTCTACAGAAAAGATACCTGCACATGTATGTTCGTTGCAGCTCTACTCACAATAGAAAAAACATGAACCAACAATTTTGCCCATCGAAGCTGGACTGGATTAAAAAATGTGATACATATACATGATAGAATATTATGCAGCCATAAAGAAGAACAAATATATGGACTTTGCAGCAACTTGGATGGATTTGGAGTCGATCATACTCAGTGATTTATCACAGAAACAAAGAATAGAGTTCCATATATTCTCACTCATAGGCAGAAACTTGAACAATTATAATGCTATAAGAAAGCAATTGGCAGTAGTGGGAAACTGTCAGGGGAAGGGAATGGGATTGGCAGTTGAGAGAAACTGCTAGGAAAGAGGGGGCATACCTCATCAACAAAGGCACCTGCATGATCAATGTTTGTATACCTAACCCTGAAATATACCCCATATCTTTATAATAAAAATTAAAAATAAAAAGAAAATGTAGACAACAATTGTAACCTATTAAAAGAGCTCCTATAAGTGATAAGGAAAGGAAGTTAGCAATACTGGGGTACAGAGTTGAGAGAGTTGTATTTTTTAATAGTACAAATGTGAACATGCTTAAAGCCTGTACAGGAGCAAGAGTTCAAATGGAATATTGTTGAGAAATTATTTCATTGCCTTCTAGATTAGGAGAGAAAAATGACTGCCTTCCTGAATGTAATACTCCTTTTGAAAATTTTGGAATCTTAAATATCTATAAAGTCTAAGAGACATTTTGAGAAATGACCTATAAGAGTTGGCTCCACATTTCAGGAAACAAAATTAGCTAGATCATTAGATACTAAATCACCAAGGAAGTCATTTCAACTCATTTTGAATATAAGAAGAAGTACATTCAATAGGTAAGATTTCACTGGTAGAACAGTTGGCTACAATGGTGGCATGAACAAATAAGAAAGAAAATGTATAATATGTATTCAAATTATGATCAGTTTGTTATGAGTTGAGAGTGAATGTACAGGATTTGTGGGTAATAAGGCTAAAAATAATTAGGTAAGCTGTGCAAGCTTATAGGCTCTGAGAGGTTCACATAGTGCTCCATCTTGGTATATGCCCAAGCAGCTGCACTTAGGACCAGTGACTCCAGAAATTTTATTTGCCAATACTAGTATCAAACATAGGAAGGTTGTGATAAAAGGGTACTTCTAGGTATAAAGTTGATTTCAGATTTGAACAGACTGAATTTGAAGGAAGTGAGACATTTAGTTAGGAAAGCATAACAAAAATTTGAAAACAAGGGACTGAATTCAAAAAAGGAATTAAGTCCTAATGTTAGTGAAGGTGATATATAACCTAGGTAGTAAATGAAACTAAGTTTCTATAAATGATGTGATGATATGAGAAGGATGAGTTCAACAACATTGTTCAAACACATAGACTAATGTAACTATCCATCCATAGACTAGTTGAAGGATCCTGAGATAGTCATATAGTAGAATACAATGAAGATATAAGATAAAGTTGCCCATAATACATGAAGTAGCAAAACCAAGTTGCAGAATGCTTAGTTTATGTTATATATATATATATATGTATATATATATATGTTTACATGTGCATAGAAAAATTCAAAACAACACACTAACAATAATAACTGCTATTTATGCATTCAGCACTTAATTGCTGACTACCTATCATGTCATTTGTGGCTTTGTGCCACATGGTGGGAATGTGGGAATACAATGGTGAATAAGGCTAACAAGGTCCCTGCTCTTGGAAAGCCTCTAATCCAGGGAGAGAAGGGGTCTATAAACAGAAGGGCAGGTTATTAAACACTATGGTACTTCAAATTCATTATTACATTTATTCTACTCAATAATTGCAATAGTTATTGTTGGTAGCTATATTTTATCCATGAGGAAACTGAGGCTAGAGTGGCTGTGAAACTCATTCAAAGTCATGCTTCTGTGAGTGTAAGAGGTAAGCTTCTGCCCCAACGTAGCAGAATCATGTATACTGAAAAGGCAAACATTTTTGGAAACTTTTGTGGTAATCTAGCTTATATAGCACCAAGATAAGTGATATAAACAAGAGGTCTGTAAAGTATAACAAGTTTTTCAAACTTCCTACTAGTTTCAAAGATTGGTCCAAAGATTGGTCCTTTGGGAGTAAAGCAGAGGGAGTCTGCTGATTTCATAGTAGTGGGAGGGATAGAAAGCAGGTCAACGTTTGAGTGGCACCAAAGCAAGTCAGAAATAATTGTGATAAAGATGGTAAAGATGGGATATATGCAAAAAGATGGACTATATTATTACAAAATATGCTCTATAGATTTTGTCTGTCTCCACCTATTTAATGAGAAAATGGGGTTGTGTGTTGCATTAATTAATTCTTGCTACATAGGCACTCAATAAATATTTGTTGAATTAACAAGTAGTAGAGTAGATGGAGCATGGCAAATGTAATAGGATAATATGTTGCAACGCTATGGATGGTTTACCCTGAAAAGTTCTTTCATGAATAAAATAATTATTTCTCATTTAGGTTGGAGAGCTAAAGGAGAATGTAGTGTGTGCTTCCAGCATATTCCTTTTGCTGGGGTCTTGGTGAAGTCAGATATTATATGTAGCTTCACCTCTCTCAGAAAGTTACAGTCAGAAGGACTCTTTTCACAAAGTTCTTATTGATAAAAATTTATTTAAAATCAGAAGATGAGGGGCTTCATTAGGGGAAACGAGAAGTGCATGTTCTGGGTTACATGTTTTTAAAAACTGTTACTCAAATCTTCTCCTGTGTATCTCCCCTAATTTATTTTGTCTCCTCCTTTTCCCTGATCCCACACACACTTTGGTTGATACTTTCACACATCAGACATATTTATTATTTACAGAAAGATCTAACACTGGGGGACCAACTCAGCTGCTCATGATTTTTTCATTAGCATGTTAGTTTTATGTTTTTACGAGTTATCTCCTGAAAGTTCTCACCATATTTTGCTAGTTTTTTAATCCCCATCAGTCACACCAAGATTTGAATGAGCAAATGTATTCTTTATTTAATCTTTTTTCCCCTCCTCTTCTTTCACTGTGCTTAATTCTGAAGTGCAAATGCATCATAGTGCTTTATTCTTTTTGTTCTAATCCACTGACAATATGATTATAAAGATCCATGAATTCCTGTTCATGGTTTTTTGGTGGTGGTGGTGGTCAATATTCCAGTATTTTATTAAATATCACAGTGGGTTGTGAAAAAAAAAAGGATTTAGAAGCCCTATTTTTCATCCGGTTTCTACAATTTATCAGTTCTGAGTTTAATCACTCAAACTCACTGTGTTTGTTTCGTTTATTTGTTTGTTTGCTTTCTCTATCCAATGAGTATAATAACACCATTCTCAGAAAGTTATGGCCAAATCAACCGAAACAAAAGGCTGGTAATGTCTTCTAGAAAGCACAAAGCACATAATCAATCTAAAACATTATTGCCTGCTGTACCTTTCCAATGATGTTGCCCTGATCACCAGCTTAGGTGAGCCAACTCAGCCACCTCTCAGCACTGCCAGAATTATATGTTAAAAGCCACCTTCTCTCTGTGCTCTAAAAATTTATCACCTCCAGCCTTTTCTAGGAATCACTTAAAGTGGTTACAATTTGTTATACATCTACCCAATGAATTATGCTTTGTTTAGGTTCATATTTAAATTCAGTCATATTCCCCATTAATGATATTTCAGTAAACAAGGGACCACATATATGGTAGTGCTCCTATAATGGACTTGAAAAAATTCTATCACCCAGTGATGTCCTAGTTATCATTAAACGTCGTAGAGCAACACATTACTCATGTGTTTGTGGTGATGTTGGTGTAAACAAACCTACTGTATTGCCAGACATAAAAAAGCATAACAGAGACAATTATAAACAGTTGATAATGAACTTGATAATGACAATAAACAACTATACTGCTGGTTTAAAAAAAAAGAAATATCTGCTGAATCACAGCCAACTCCCTTGCTGGAATTCAATTTAGTCATCATTTTAAAAATTATCAAGCATTTATTTAGTGCCCGACCCTTTTCAAGGAGTTGTGAATACAGTAGTTAATCAACTATAAGGTCATAAGCTCACATCCTAGCTTTTCTCATGAGTTTACATTGGAGTCTGCATAAGATTAAAGAATAATTTATGGAAGGTCAATTTTTAGAGCTTTTAGGAATCGCCACACTGCTTTCCACAGAGGTTGCACTAGTTTACACTCCATATGACCCTGCAATCCCCCTACTGGGAATATACCCTGAAGAACACAAATCACTCTATAAAAAAGATACCTGCACACGTATGTTTATCGCAGCATTGTTCACAATAGCAAGAACCTGGAAACAACCATGCTGCCCATCAAAAGAGGACTGGATTAAAAAAATGTGGTACATATACACGATGGAATACTACGCAGCCATAAAAAAGAACAAAATCACTGGCTT
>NW_007249631.1:43587-77276 GCF_000164805.1 Carlito syrichta
GGTGCCTGAATGAAACGTCATTGTACACCTAACCCTTAACTGTACCCCACAAAACCATAATAAAAAATACTGATTTAAAAAAAAAAAAAGAATAATTTATATAGAAAATATGCACATACAGGTATATTTATACTGCAGAAGTGATGTATCATTAGGATTGCAAATGTACATATATACAAGTTCTCCAAAAAATAAAAATCTCCCAATTTTTACTGTGAGTATGCACCTCTTGTAAAATGCATAGGCATTCAAAAGAAAATCAAGATGGTATTTAGGGTAGAGATAGGAGGAATGTTCACTCCTTGAGCCAGAACCCAGTCCTAGTGAATGCCTTCATTAATGACTCTTAAAGAAAGTACACTCTGATCTCAAATGCAGCTGCTGCCTTCTCTTTATCCTGACCCCACTCTTATTTGTGTATGTGTGTGTATGAGAGAGCGCGCATGTGAGAAAGACACACACACACACACACACACACACACACACACAGAGAGAGAGAGAGAGAGAGAGAGAGAGAGAGAGAGAGAGAAAGAGAGAGAAATATATTCTCTCTTACCCATGAATTTTTTTCCCTCTACACTCTCCATTTCCCAACAAAGATAATTATTTGTGTTAACTTACAAAAGTTCCCCTACCTCTCATTTCACACTGGAGACAGTTACATATGCCCTCAAATGATCTGTTTTGGGTTTATTTGGTCCTTTTGGTAGAAAGCAAAAGCAAGCTTATGGTTTGTCTTTTTAATGTGGCATATTGGTGGTCAATACATGGGTGGAAGGCTCAGGTTCTATATATACTTCCTAGCAGCTGTGTGAGTTTGGGCAAGACACAGTTCCTCTATGTCTCTGAAAAATGAGATAGTAAAATTACTCATCTCGTACTTTTTTGTAAAAGTTAAATTAGATAATGCATGTAATGAACTATCTTGTAGAGGATGATCATTAAACCAATATTAGGTAGTGGTATTATTTTTTGATAGAGTAATTAGTTTTTGTTTTATCATAATCTTTTAACAGAGAACTTGGTGGTTCTAAGAGAAGTAATAAAAGTTTGATGGGTAAATGTAAACTCAGATTGGATCATTATTTTTTCAACAGGAAACCATATGGTAGATGCAATGTTTTGGATTCAGTTATCTATGACCTCAAGCAATATATTAATTTCTCTGGCAGATCTTTTCTTTGGCCTCAGTTTATTTCAAGTTCAAAGTGATCTGCAAAGGAAAATAAAAATCCTAATGAGAGGATTTAGAATTCTTTGGAGGTGAAATATGAATCAGAATTTGACAGGGGAGGAAGGTCTGTCAAATGGGAAAGGCTATGAGTTTATGTGGATAGGAATAAAAAGAATTTTTTTTGTCAGGCATGGTGGCTCATGCCTGTAATCCTAGCACTTTGGGAGACTGAAGTGGTAGGCTCACTTGAGACCAAAGGTTCAAGACCACCCCAGGCAACATAGTAAGACTCCATCTCTACTATTAAAAAAAAAAAAAAGAAAAGTATTTCTTAAGTCATATAAATTGACAAGGTCAATGACCTAAACCCAAAAGGTAGTTTGTAAGACTTCTGGGTCATGGGAATTAAAAAGGACAGAACAACTAGTGCTAAGTGTCAATTTCTTAGATTATCAAGTGGTAAAATAAACAATTTTAAGTTGCTTGGAAAAAGATAAAAGTACTCTAAAAATGCAAGGCCAGTTTAGTAAAGAGCAGATATGTCTCTTCAATAATAGATTCTTAGGACTGAAAAATAGGGTTTTGTGTTGAGTTAATTCCTTCAGTGTCTTGGTTATGGTTATGATTAAGCTACGGGTTGTATAGTCAGCCATTCTTTCTTTACTGTAAATTTAGTATCCAAAATAACTTTCTTTCTTTAAATAAATATTCTTCTTCTTCTTTTAAGAATAATTTTTATCTTTGCTGTTGTTACTTTGAAAAAAAAGGTTTTTCAATGCAACCTGCTGTATGACTGCTCCTTAATCATATGTATTTCTAAAGGTTTAGGAAAACTTAGAGTTGTACTTAAAATAAATCTCCATAATGGTACAAGGGAGAAATTGAAGAGGTGGTGCAAATTCCTCAGAACACTGAAAAGTCCAAGACAATCCAAGATACTTCACTAGCTGAAAAGAGTTTCATCAATATTTTGACAATCATGCATTTATATATTATTCTATGTCAAACTCACTTCTATGTCTTTTAAAAGTTTCCAACAGTGCATCAGTGGTGTTCAGTTTAGTTTATTGTAACTTAAGAAACTCTGACTATATTATTCTTGCAAGAGAAAATTTAGTCTCTAAAACAGCATTTTTCCCAGAATTCACATGCATGGGTTTTTAGTAAACAATTTTTTAGGATGGCTAAAGCTGGCTTTTGAAAATGATCCAGATACAGGAGACAATAAAGGAAGATTTTTTCAAAATATGAAAAATACATCTAAAAAAAGGAAAGTTTTTATTTGGTCAGCCTATCTATTCTGGTAGTTCTTGAAACATTAAAAAAAATCTATATTGTCCTTTCAATTAACCTTTTGTGTTCATATTTCAGTCTAACACACATGTGATTAGAGACTTTGCTTTTTCCTCCAAATCAAAATCCTATAGATGTGGAGAGAGATTCTTGGAACTTCTGTGTCATTTGGTGGGGGGTGGGGGAGGTAAAAGATAATAAAATTTGGTTTTATTTTCATGAAAGTAATCCAAATGGAAGAGATGATTAGTAAAGAATTCTAAGTGTCAAATGGCATTTGTGAGAGGCACCTTCCAAAATGGCCCCCAATAATACTGTCTTCTGATACTTAACCTTTTTGCGTTGTCCTCTACACATAGAACCAGGGTCGGTCTGCGTGACCAATAGGTTATGACAGGAGTGATGGTACATCACTTCGAAGACTAAGTCACAAATACTATGTAGCCTCCATCTTGGTCCCTCATTCTCTATTCTTCTTAGATCATTTCCTTAGAAGTCAGATGCCATGTTGTGGCCCCACAGGTGAGAAACTGAAGCCTCTGACCAACAGTGAGTAAGGAACTGAGGGTTACAGGCAATATCCATATGTGTGAACTTGGAAAAGGATCCTTCAGGCCAAGTAAGCCTTCAGAAGGCCTCAGCTCGAGCCAACATCTTGATGACAACCCCTTAGTCTAAGCCAGAACTACCAGCCCTCAGAAACTGTATAAGGTAACAAATCTTGCATTGTTTTAAACTCTCAGTTAGGTGGTCATTTCTTATGTAGTAATATATAATGAAAGTAGTATTCTTTAGACTAAAACTGTTTTCAGAGTTAAGAAAAGGTAGTGATCAGTGAGACTTTAGCTCCTGTGGTTAGGCAGGTTGGAGAAAGCCTGCACCAGGGAAAGCATTTCAGAGAGAACAGGACTTCCTCCTGTCTCCTGCCTGCAGCCACGTACTATAGTTCCTGTCTCCAGGGAAGTCACTGTGACTAGTTTCTTGCATGTCTTTCTGGCATTTTCTGAACATTTCTGCTATTAATTTTGACCACCTTTCATATATATTAATACTAAGAATTTTTCCCTAATATATGGGGGAAAGAAGCATGAACATTTGTAAAAATGCCGTCTTATGTTTCAAAATCTATCTGCAAAGTATATTTGTTTCTCAATCCTAGAGATGCATTTCTAATTTTTATCATCTATTTTGCTTCCTTTTCATTCTGCTTTTCTGTTTTGCCCAGATTCACAGGACAGACTGTTCAATGTTGCATTTGGACTTAGGACTATTTCAAAATCACTTGAGCAATCCACTTTTCATTTATTCAGCAGACTAGTTTCCATCAGTTAGTCTTTCTCCCTTTCTGGAAGATATTTAGCTTTCATTGATAATGCATTATCTGTCTTTAACAAATATTCAGTTAGCTTTCATTAATAATTCATTATTTAACAGTTGTGATAGCTGAGAGTCCCTGAACACTGAATTTACCTTTTAGAATTGAGAAAATGTTCTTTCCTGTACAAAATTCACACATTAACTATTAGGGTTTTATTTTTGCCTATAAGCCTCACCAGTTCCTGAGACTTTCTAACCAGAGCCTATCTATGAAGTAGTTATACATTTCTTCTTGGAAACTTATTTGTATCATATGTGACTTAGAAATCACACTGTTTACATTCTGCTTTTTTTTTAGGTCAATTTTTTTTTTAATGTAAAAGACTATCTGAGTTAACATTCTAAGATTCAATGAAAATGTTTTTCAGACTGAGGGACACAAAAGAGAAATTCTTTATTTTTACTCGCTAATGTATTTTTTCTTTCAAATATTTTTCATATTTCTTTGTCATCGTTTCCATGATAATGCTTTATATCTTTTTGTAACTCCAGTTTTTTGCTTAGCATGGAATTCAGTTCATTTTGAAGTATGCTACAAACTTTATTTTTAACCCCAAACCACAAAACATACGTGCATGATTTTAAACACTTGCACATAATAATTTTAAAAATTCTAAAAGTCATAAAAGCCATAGCAGTCATGCTGTTTTACTTGGTCAACAGAGTGCTCTTGTTTTTATTTTTATTTTTTAGAAAGCTCTTTTTTATTGCCTTAAGCTATGTGTTTCTGGATTTTTTTTTTGCTGGTTTAATTAATTTTGAGCATAGCTTTGCAGAATATGCAACAAGTTACACAATTCAAAGAGATTTTCTGCAGCTTGTCCTCATTTCCTGTGCTATGGTGTAATATTAACATTTGCCTCTGGGCTCTACTAATTTCCTCCATCTAAACTTAACTGATTTTGTTTTTTGTTTGTGGCCCTTGCTCATGGGATCAACCCCTAACAGTTTACTATCTATGATTTTCCAGGTTTTTAAAATGTTATTTTATTTTATCTGTCTTAACATTCAACACTGTTCAATATCGGTCTATCTACTAACAAACAGAACAAGTCTATCTTCCTCTGTGAAAACTTCCCAAGTAGAACATAATTTAAGGCTTGAATTAGGGTCCTCTGAAGATGCAGAACCAGTAGAAGACATATCTATATGTTTATATTTATATTCATATTAATTGATATTTATATCATTTATATATAATATACACATACATACACACATATATGAAAAGAAAGAGGAAGAATGCAAGAGAGACAGAGAGAGAGAGATTGATTATAAGGAATTGACTCACAAGATTATGAAGGCTGACAAATCCCATGATCTGCGATCTGAAAGGCATGCCACTAGTGGTATAATTCCAAGATTAAAGGCATGGAAACCAGGAGAGCCAACAAAATAAATCCAACCTGAGAACTGGAGATGATTAGATGAAATGTCCCATCAAGCAGTGAGGCAGGAAATAAAACGGCAAAATTCCTCCTTTCTTCAATTTTTGTTCTAGTCAGGCCTTCAATAGATCGGATGATGCCCAGCCACATTAGGGAGGGCGATCTACCGAGCCCACCAAATCAAATGCTGATCTGTTCAGGAAACACCTTCATGGACACACCCAGAAATAATGTTTAATCTTGGCACTTGTGGCCAGTCAAGTTGACACATAAAATTAACCATCATAGGCCTTCATATATTAATATCTTAAAAAAATACTAAACACCAAGAAAAGGATAATCTTCTGATAAGGAAACACTTAGAGGTAATAACAAAGGTGGCAGCTTATTGCAAGAAAGCTTCCATTTAGTAGTTCTCTAATTGGGTGTACTTAAGAAAAGCACCACCTGGGATGTTTGTGAGTATTGCTGATTTTTAGGCTGTCCAAACCCCAAAAGCTCTGATTTAGTAAGTTTCAGGTGGGAGTCAAGAATCTGCACCCTGCAAGATTTTTATGAAATTAGGTTTAGTCCCATGCTTTGAGGAGAGAACATTGTGAGGAGAAACACAGAAAGCGCTTACGATATATATGTGCTCATGGTATTGAAACAAGGAGAAATATGAATGTAGTATCTGTCATTATGGGAAAAATAACCATTTCTCTTTCAAATTTTCTAGATGATTCTTTAGAGAAATTAAAGACGTAATTTAAGTGATCAAGAGAAATATATTTATGAGAAATTGTTTGGTGGGGACAAATAAGGAAATTACTTGAATTTTCTCTGAAACATAGAAAGACAGAAACATCTAAAGAAAAGTAGGCCTTGTTGACAAGGGTGAAGAATTTGAAATAGCCAGGATAGAGGCCAATTTAAACCAGGATAGAGCCATTAATTCTAATAATTCTGTCTGTTTTATTTAGAAGTTTATAAACGTATACCTGACTCCCATTTAATTTAGAAAGATATTTGAATTAGGCCTTTGCCTATGGAACAGTGATTCTCTTTCCCAGTTACCCATTAGAATTACCTGGAAACTTTAATAAATACTCATAACTAGGTCTCATCCACCAGCTAGCAGGTTTTAATTGTTCATAAGTACTGTCTGATTATCAGGATTGCAGAAAGCATTTCGGGGGGGCGGTAATGTGCAGCCAAGGATAATAACTACTGCTCTAGTTAACCTGGCAAGTAGTGCAGCAGTATGAAATTAAACTAAGATAGACTGACCCTAGAGGTTCACAATGCTTTGCATTTGGCAGTTTATCATTAGCTAAAATTTCCTTATTTTAAGTGTTTCCCAGAATCCTAAATAAACAAACCTGTCATTTTGATAATTTATGGCCACACTGATGGGAGAGTCTTTTTTTTTTCTTTTCTCAGGTATCACTTTTGTCATTCTCTCTACATACATTCACTGTTCAGAGACAGTTGCCTAATCTTTCACAGAGAGGCTCTTGATTGCGTTTTCTCAGGTTCTTCCCCCCAAACTCCAGCCATAATGTACACTATTAGATCAATACAAACAAGTAACCCTGAGTCTTTACAGAAGAACATAATGTTAGGGGTGAATAAAAGCTTCCTTTGTGCAGAGTGTGTAGAGCATATGTTGAACTTACTGGCGAAAAAAATGCAGCTTCCTGATGGCATGATATCTGTGTCATCTCATTTTCGTTTTCACTTGTTCATTACAATAATATTTGACCATATGCTACTCGCTTTGCTGAATGCTAAGGATACAATGATGAACAAGATAGACATATTCCCATATCTCCTGGGCCTTTAAATCTATTGGGGGGATACAGAAAGAAAACAGAAAATTCCACTCTTGTGTAATTAATTTGTTTATTCACCCACCAGTTCTTTGTGGAACACTTAAACTGAGCTAGTGCCAAGAAGAGTGGTAAGATTGAAACTTGTATTTTAGATTCTGAAAGGAAGATGGGGGGGAGCTTCTCCCCATCGAGTTTAATTTTAATAGACTTAAACATACAGATATTTCATAGAACTGACTGCCTTTAGTCATTGAGGATGACTGTCAGTGGCTTGTATCTCAGTGTGGTAGGCCCTTCTTCCTAAAACCTTAGTAGGGCCAATTCAGTACTTGAGCTTTTTAGGCTGAGTACTTCAAGACTATGAACTTAAGCCTCTATTTGGAGGATTTTTTTTTCTTAAAACTTGAAATTGTTCTCCAAAGAGATAAATAAAAGCCCAAGCCAAATTTGCAAATAAGAAACCTTAGTAGAAGGGGGTTTCATTGGCCACTAACATTAAAATCACCTGGGAACACTAAATTCTTTCTGAACTGGAATCTCAGTTCCTGACACTGGAACGTGCCTTTTTTCACATGGAAAAGAACTAAGGTATAATAACCCTGCCTCAGAGGATCAATCAAATTTATTCTATCATCCCAAATAGTGAGGCTATCTATCCTCTTAAACTAATAAATGCCAGATGATGCATGGGACGTTGTCTGGAGCAGTAATAGAGAAGCTTGTCTACAAATGTTTGATCTGAGGAGAGGGGAACAGTCAAGTTTAGCCATCCAAAGTGATTTGGGAGCAATTCAAGTTGGCAAGACTAGAACACTTAGTAATCTAAACATTGAAACCTAATCAGCTATACAATGGTAAGTTGGAGACAACTTGTTAACAAAAGGCTACCTATTCCTTATCTTTGTCTTTAATTTTAAATTTTGTGTTTTCTAAACAAACAAACAAACAAACAAAAACCTTGTTATTGTTACTGAGCACTGACTGTCCAGGAGAGGGCAGGAGAGAGGGGGAGGAGGAAGAGAGAGAGAGAGAGACAGGGAATTGGGGAGAGGGATATTGCACTGGGGAGAGAATAACATCTGATAACCAGAGAAACCTTTTCTTCTCTGAGTTAGAGATGAGTCACCAGGCTTCACCACGAACTGGAGGAAGAATTCTCAAGACCATCTCAAGACTCTTGGCTCAAGGTCCATAATCACTGTTCAGTTTTCATACTGTAATATGGAGTTCCTCAGAGACTTCAATACAAAAAGTACACAGACCAGAACATCTGTGCATCCCAATGCCCTTAATGTTTACATTTTTCTTAGGATTTATATGCTGGTACGCAGTTTATAATTTTTTTTCCTATTGAGTCTGGAGAGTATGGGCTGAGCCCCATGTACCCAACAACCCCTCTAATTTGAGCTTCTTGACTGAAAACGTGAGTGTTAAGACTGTAAGATTCAGCTTAGGTGAATAGCTGGACTTTTCAATAACAAGTATAGGTTGTTTCTCAACAACTGTAATATAGACTTTTTAGACTATAGGAGTCACTCTTTTATTTTACAAAGAAGAAAACTGGGACTCAAAGAGGTAAAGTGATGAACTAAGGACACAGGGCAAAAATATGGATATATAGGGGCACAAAACTTTTGAAACTAAGGGGAAACTTGCTTCAACTGCATGACAGTGTCTCTCACAAACTGTGCTTGCCATCATGACTTTTTTTTCATCTACTTATAGGCACACTGGACTTTTGTTGACAGTACACATTTGTTAGGAAGCAAATGGATAAAATGACTTCATAATTATAGAAGCTATATATACAGCAGTTTTCTCTGAGACCCTATAGCTTCCAAAACCAATACGTGTCAATGCATACTAATACAATTCTTAAGCCTAGTATAGAGTTCTTCCATCTTTTTTTTTTTAGTCATCCAGAAATGTCTCTACCTAACCATACTACAAATGAGATAGAAGACAAACAAAACTCCCTTGATTGAACATTTGATCTTCCTCATTTTGAAACTACCTCTCTGACTTTGACAAAATATTTGTGTTTTATTAAAAGACACAGTCAACCATTAAACTTGCTTTTATACTTTAAAAAGAAAACACACATCACCAAGGACTAAGGTTTGTTCCTAAGAAACCATCTCCATCCAGAAAGGGAGGTCAAGATGCTCCACAGACATGATTTACTTTCTTAGGCATGTTTAAACAGACCTCCTGCATACAGAATTGCCTTAAATAAATAGCCATATAAAATTCATTGTCTGTTTTGCCTCATTTGTTATGCTTGAGTTTTGTTTGCCTGGTGCTTACAGGACTAGGGAATAACAGAAACCAGACCAGAAATCATTGCATTTTCTGGGGGATCTCAGTGTGTATCAGAGAAGTCATTGGACTCCCACCCGTCTGTTGATTAGATTCATATTATGATCTCCCTATTAGTTCCGTTTAAATTACCCTGAAGGTTTGAGCTCAGCAGTGCTCTAAGACAATGTTGGCACATGCTTAGTAAACAGCCCATACTAGGAATTTAGGAATGCCTGAGCAATAGCCTAAGAAAATCTCTACTACAAAACAACTTACAGGTTTGATGTAAAACATGCTTACAATCACTTTGGGAATAGCATTTGCACGATGTTTTGCAGTTTGTATAAACTGGAAAGAGAAAATCTGTTCTAAATGATTATCCAAAACAGTTTCAAATCAAGGGTGCCTCTGAAACAGTAAGTTGGTATAAACAACTGTTAGGGGACTTTAAAATTTGGACTGTTTCGGTTCCTTCATTTCATCGCTGTTTTTCAGGTAGCTGCTTAGCTCTCAGGCGAATGTATTTCTTTGTGTAGTTGATACTACAATTTGTGTCTGTATTACCTAGCTTATTCATGTACAGTGAAAACAATTGCCAGGGTCAGGACCACGGAGGAAAGAAAAGACAAATCGGAAAAGACACTGGGGCTTCAGAAGATATAGAGCTTGGGATCCTACAAATATAGCTTCCTAGGATTTCAAGATGGTAACTTCCTACTTCTAGAACAGCCAAAAAGACTAAACACAGATATGTTAATAACAGTTGACCACACATTACCCAATGTCTATATATGTTAGAAAATATATGTGTAATCTGATCAAGGTCTCTAAACTGCAACAATGTTTCCTAACCAAAAATAGATGTTGCCAAAATTCTACTGTCCAAGCAAGACCACCCAGGCTTTTGGATTCTACATGAAACTGAGTGGCAGTTCAGCCCAGAAAAAGCAAAGTTCTTTTTTTAAAATTGTGAACAAACTAGTCTGCAAAAAATTAACAAGCGTTACAGAGGTTTTTAATTATGAAAAACAGAGATTGCACCTAGTATCCACATCTTGATTTCTAATACCAGTCTCAAAAAACAAAAACAAAGGAACCAGGTCTCCTTAGAAAAACAGCTGGCCCAGGACTGGTACAGAAATTATACAAGATAAACCTGAAACATCTTTTAACATCTTTTTGGTTTAACATTTTCTGTTAAACCAAAAGCTACTGATAGGAACAAGTCAAAGGGGCATAGGAGCCAATGAAAAGAGCTCCCAATGATCAAATTTGAGGGAAAAAATGAGCAAACAAAAGATATAAAGTAGCAATGGATTATAAGCCAAGGTAGAAGATAAATATTTATGAATCTATGCTGACATGAATATGAATTCCAGATCATTGATGTAGAAGTTTCACCCTCAAGGAAATGGATTATAACTTTCCACTCCTTAAGTGTGTGCTGCATATAGTAACTTCCTTCTAAAGAGTATATCGTGGAGAGGAGGGAAAGGAATATCGTTGCAGTGGAGAAACCTGACAAACATACCCCATTCAGGTGATCAAGGCTAACATCATCAGTGATAAGTCATATACCTTTGAAATGATGTGATAAGAATGACATTTTTACCTGTGTTCTTCCTCCACTGAGCCCACACTCATGAGAAAATGGACAAATTCTACAAAATATCTCACCCCTGCTCCTAAAAACTTTCAGTCATTCAAAACAAAGAGTCTGAGAAACTGCCACAGGCAGGGGGAGCCTAAGCAAACGTGCTGACTAAATGTCATGTGGTATTCATTTGGGATCCTGGAACAGAAAAAAAAAGACCAGCTAGGTAGATAGATAGTCAGATAGATAGAAATTGTCTTCGAAATCTGAATAAAGTGTGATCTTCTAATGTATAACAATATAACAATATTGGTTCATTAATTGTGACAAATATACCACGTTTATATAAGTTAATAACAGGGAAAACTGGGACCATATGAGGACTCTCTGTATTACCTTCATAACTTTCCCGTAAATCTAAAACTATTCTAAAACGAAATTATCAAAAGTAGTATTAACCCTTTCCCCATTTAACCTGAAGATACTTGCCAGCAACATTTACCCCAAGATTTTAAAAAAAAAGAATTACAAAATGTAGTAAATCAATCCTTTTCTCTCTCTCTCTCTCTCTCTCTCTCTCTCTCTCTCTCTCTCTCTCTCTCTCTGTAATCCTCATTAGGATTAGAGACAAGTTCTGTTTAGAAATAACTCCAAAAAAAATCATATTTTATTTTCACATTGAAAACCAGTCAGATTTGCTTCAGCCTCAAAGAGAATGTTTGTGTACAATTAAATGAACATGGCAGAGAGCTGAACTTTCCTTTTTTTTCCTAAATAGGTAGAGTTAAAATAAAAAATATAGACTAGGTTGGTAAGATGGTTATGCAACGGGTAAGGAAAAGAAAGAATAATAAGATCTGACTTGGTAATGTGATTGTGTTCAATGTGAAGTTATAAAAACCTGGAGAATATCTTTTGGGCACACTGAAGGTCAACCTAAGGACATTTCAACAGCAAGTGATAGTGTATGTTTGCATGTTAGACGGCAAGAAGAGATGGATGCCAGGAATAGAATCTCTGCCTATAAGTTCTAAGAAGAAAAAAAAAATGTGCTTTGCTGATGTTAAGATCACAGGAAGGGGGTTTCTCTTCAATTCAATTATGGAGGACTTTCAAGACCCTAGTTCTTACTTATGTAGGTTTCTTCTATTCTAGGCCTATGAGTTTGATTCTGGGAGAAAGCTTCTCAGGGATCCTTTTCATAAGCGATAAACATCAGTTGAACATCTGCTATGTACCAGGGACCAGACATACAGAAATGAACAGGCAGTGACAGTGCTCTCTTAGAAGTAAGCAAGGGTGTTCTTCTGAATCCTCAAATTTCAATTGTGTGTGACATAACACAGAGTTGCTTTAGAGTTTTATCATCTGTGTAAGAGGATTCTGTGTGGGGAGGTAGGGTTTTATGAGATCCAAATTATTACAAACATTTACTCCACAATAAATTTTTTACGTCAAGTCTTAAAAAAAAAACAGAAAAAAAGTAAGCAGGATGAGGTCCTTTGTGTCATAGAATACTGGAGCAGATCCACAGAACGGCACGAGAATCACTAAAATGGAATGAAATGTAGACTGCTAAGGGGTCATAGAAAAGAAGAATCTAGATTAGACTTGGGATCAGTGAAGAATTGAGCTCACTGTAGAAGGATAACTGAGATATAAGCTAGGTGAAGGCTGAGTCTTGAGACAAGAGGGATCAACTGAACAAGGTCAGGGAGGCATGAAACAATGTGCCTCACTCTAAGAATGGCAATGAGTTCTGCACAGCTGGTGTGAAGGGTACTGTGAGGAAATGACAAGAGTTAAAGTCAAAGGTATAGATAAGGTCAAAGGTCAAAGAGTGGGTAGAATAATGATGGCCTTAGGTCATTCCTAAGGATTTGAACTATTTCTAGAACAGTACAAGCCGTCTCCTCACAGTCTCTTATAACCCATTTCCAGGTCTACAGTGGTGCTTTGCAATAATATATCCAATAGTCCTATAAGACAAATGGAGAGATGAACATAAGCTTGGTTAATGTGAGATGACAGACCACAGACTGATGTTTTATGTCATTTTTATTGTACTATCTATCTCAATTCTATCATAAGCGATATATTTTAAAGGAAATAAATACTCAGGTGATGAATGTGCAAAATTTCTGCCTCATGAAGATGATAAAAGAGTGTGTGGAGAGAATTTCTAAACCAGGAAAATTATTCCATATAACATTTTTATAAATACCTGTCTCAAGTCTTTGACATTCTCAGGATGAAGTTCTTGCTATTCATGTAATCATAGTTATAATTTCTCCCATGGATTGTGCATATTCTTTGAGTGCCTTCAGGGTCCAGAAAACCACACTTTAACTCCAGCATGCCCTTAGCAAGAATGGAGCAGTAACAAAGATTGGGAATACTCCACTTGGGGAAGAGAAGTCTAAGGGGCAACATTTGATGAAGGGCTCATTACCAGGGAGCAGAGGGTAGTAGGGGTGGGGGGAGGGGCTGTCATGGTCGACCAGAAGGATATCCTGGCCAATATGAAGCTCATAATGGTCAAGTAGGACCTTGTGAGTCTAGTTTACCTCAATCCCTAGAACCTCACAGACGGCCTGAGAACTGCTGGGTGGCTGAGGAACAGATGGAGGAAGGATCATGTAGGAGCATTTGAGAAGTGATGCTGCCAACTGCACAAAGCAGCCACTCTTAGAAGAGGTGAAACTCCGCTGTCAAAATCCCAAGTGGTGGCACAGTAGCTTAGCTCTAAGAGTATGGGCTCTGAAACCTGGCTCTGTGGGGTTGCTTTCCTCCTCTGTTGCTTTTTAGCCCAGTATGAACAAGATATATCACCTTTCTGTCCTAGGTTTCTTCATCAGTAAATGAGGGATATTAGAAAACCTTAAAATAATGTTTATATATTATATAGTTTTGAGGAATAAGTGATATATATACCTCTTAATATATATGTGATATATATATATATGTATACATATATTCAGCCTCTAATAGTTCTAACAGTACCTGACACAGCTATTATTACAACACCATTTAGCTATTCATTTTGAGCTGCCTTTTATCTTTGGAATTTAGAGTCTTAAACACTAATAGCAAGAAGACAGGTGAGACAAGATAGAAAAATATGACTTTTCATCTTTTTTCCACTCTCTTATTCTGAGTAAAGAAAACTTAAATGGGAACCATGAAAAATGATTATTGGTACAAAAGTAAAATAAATTTGTTACAAAAGTAAAAGTAAAATGCAAAGTCAAATGAACCAATAAAAATCTAAAAACAACGACCTAGTAAACATAATAATTAACTTGAAGGTTTTGGTCTGGCCAGGTGGGTTGATCTAAAGTTGAATTCACAGGAACAGAAAATGGAAGGAAGATAAGGGATGGCAGGCAGATTTTCAGCACATATCAGGGTGAGAAAAATACTTTCTCACCTGAAAATGAATCTTCTCCACTGCTTTAATCCTCAGAAAAAAAGGGAAAGAGAAACGCATAGGGCTAAAAGCCCTGTGGAGGGGGGTCTGTGCTTTCCCTTGGTGACTGAATTTCTGATGGCTTACTCATTCTGCTGGAGGTATTGTCCTCGCTTGGCACTGATTCCAGGAACTTCTTGTGGTCACTAGAAAGGGAGCAATTATCTGCAGCAGGTGGTGGTTGACTCCACAATGACACTTGGGTCCGGACGATTGAGGACCATTTCCCTCCTCATCACGGCTCTCCTTGCTCAGGCGGCCATGCTGCTCTCATTTGCCTGTGCTGAGAGGAAGCCTCTCGAGGTCAGAAGTATGAATCCTGTGATTCAGACTTGCTGACAAATCTCTGATTCTTGGAATTGTTTAGCAGGTGGATTTTCCAAACTCCTAATTTACCCACAATTGAAAACAAGATGAGAAAAGAGGAACAGCTGAGAGGCCTGATGCTCGTGGCTTCCTCTAGTCCGGTCTTCCTGTTCAGAGTGGCCAGAGCTATGCATCTCAGAGTAGATACTGCCATGATCAGTGCTGATTGACCTCCAAAGCACAAGTATTTGTCCATTGAAACATTTCTATTGCACACTAAAGTTTTCTCCCACATATCCAAACCATCCTCCTCTGCTGAATATTAAACTGCATTTAAGAGAATTGAGGAGTTGACCTTAGTTTAAGAGAGAGCCTGTTCAGTTATAAGGTTTCTCATCTCCTTTATCAGTGATTAGCATTGGAATGATTAGCATTGGAATGTGACCCAATCTTGCACGGGAAGTGTGCATTGGGGGCTGTCCCTTCATAGGACATGAAAAAATCTTCCATCCTGTAATCAGGCACAAAAGAAATCAACTGATGCTACAAATGAATGAATAGCAAAAGGGAAGCTCAAACTTGATGACATTTGTGAACTGCTGGATTAAACTTAATTAGGGCCTACCTTAGTGTGGGGTACCGTGTGAACATGGACTGTTTCCCCCTATACCTGGCTTCTTTCTGCCCTGTCTTTCAGGGAGTGATCTCTGTCCAAGGCTGGTCTCTGAAGGGTCAGCATATTCCCAGTAATGAGTCATGGGATGCAGGTGACCAAGCAAAGCTGTAAACAATGTAGTCATCACACTTAATAAATATAATTGTACACACCAGATAGGAATGTGAATAATCAATTTGATTGCTTTGATTATAAAACTGCTTGCTATCCTTCCCCAAGGTCCAGATTTTTCATTGATCTGCCGCCATTGGTGCCTCCCATAAGTTTTAATAAAACGATGTCTTTCCCTGCTGGACCTCCACGTGATTTTTTTGGATTAGGCAAATATTATGTGCAGGCCCTCTCAGATTTGGGGTTCCTATGTTATATTTAGGTTTTTTCTCATGAGACATAGTAAATGTCTTTGTTATTTTAGACTATTTAGTTGAGTTTTCTTACTTGCTAAGACAGTCTAAAAATGCATAAATCTGCTTAAAATATATAATTTTTTCAGATGGTTTTTAAATTTCTACAGTTTTATGTAAACATGTTGAATCAGCTTTCTAAGAAATAGAATTTCAAGTGAACTCATGCAGGCATGCACGAATAAATGGATAAATAGAAGTTGACTGAATCATCAAATTTTATTTCTTAATTCTATGAGCCTTAGTTGAGTGCCTACTTTGGCCCTCAAATTGTTCATATCTGCTAGAACATACAGATGCATAAAAATAACATGGAAATGCGATGTGATAAATGTGATGATAGAATAATGCACAAATATTCCTGGTTACAGAGGCGTTTTGATGCCAGAGCTATGTCTTACAAGGTAACTGAGAGCTAAGTCAGGCAGAGAGGAAGCAAATGAGTGTTCCAGGCATTGGAGACAGTATAAACAAAGGATATCCATCATCCCAGCTACACTATGAATGACAATCCTTAGAGTTCTCCAATGCACAGCCTGCACTACTATAGGTAGTAGCCCCCAGTAAAGACAAAGGCATATAAAAGACAGCATAAGAATTCATGGGACTACAAACTATAATTCTTGCTGCGAAGGCAGACAGGTCATTTTAGGAGAAGGGTTAGAGAGGCATTGGATATATGCATTCTTCTTATAGAGTTGCCTTACATAATATGTCAGGAAAATTGAACTTTATCCCATATGCTTGTGTTTACCCTAAAGTATGTGCATTACACTCACCTGGTAAATATTTTTAAAATGCAGATATGCTTGTCCAATCCTGAATTGACTTTTCAAGCCAGGAATGGGGTTGGGTACCTATTTCTTTAACCAGATTTCCAACAGCTGCTTCTATATCCCCAAATTTAAGAAACAGTGGTGATGGTGATATGGTATCATGAAGGGGGTCATTCAGTGGAGTCATATGGTCAAATTTTTTTCAGGAAAAGATCATTCTAGCTGCTGTCTGAGGAGCGAGTTGGGAGCTGGTAGACCGGAGGCAGTTAGGAAGACATGCAGCAATTCATTAAAACATGAGGAGATCAAGATAGTAAGGACTGAGAGGAGGCAAAAGCCTTAGGCAACTTCTGAGCCAGGCAAGATGACCTCAGGTGGCCAGAGGAGCAGTATGACCCTTACTTGTTCTCTGAAGGACGAACTGTAATCTGTCCCCTGTGAGTGGGTGGAGAATGCCAGAGCCTGTGAGACGTCTGCTGAAAATTGTTGCTATAGTTGCCTTCACGGTGTCTGCCAAGGAGATACCTGTTCTAGGAGTTGAGTCTGTGCGTCTCATGAGGCAGAGAGGTCCTAGGCACTATAAGCCATCCCAAGGCACCAAGAACAAACAAAGCACATACCCCTTATTCTCAGAAACCCTTCATTTGCAGGAGGAAAGGAGATATAGTTCAAAATATCTGCAAAATCACCCTTCAACTGCCAGTTGGTAAAGTACAAACTGAGTTAGTTAGATGTGAAAACTACAGGCATCAAGAAGGGGAAGAAAAGGGAGGGGTATATGGTAAGACTAGAGAAGTCCACAGTTTTCATCAGAACTTTTGTTCCCCTAGAAATCTGGCCAACTGGTTGAGGAAATGAATGAGCTCAGTCAGTAATCTAAAACCAAGTAGTCAAGCATAACTTTAAACACCACCCTGCCACATGCTAACTGTCTGTTTTTAGGTGAGTTATCTAATCTTTCTGTTCCTCAGTTTTCTTGTCTGTAAAATGGGGATCATAATTGTACCTACCTTGTAGAATTGCTATGAGTAATAAATGAATTCACATTTGTAAAGCTCTTGGAAGAGTATAAGCATATTGTATAACTTGCAAGTCCTTGGAAGTACTTATTTAAATTTAATTTAAATGAAATATACTTAATGAATCATATTTAAGATAAATTAAAATCAAATTTGAATCAAATGTGCCTAATCCATCTACAATGACTGACTGGCTTGTGTGGAGGCTGGGCCTCAGCATGCAAGCTTTTTATCCCTTCTGCAGTGACTCATAGGTTCTAGTCCCACACGGAAAACAGTGATGGCTGCTTTGGAGAAATCTATGCCCACACTCACGATGCCTCTTTAACAATCCTTTCTTCTCTGACTCCGGGTCATTATTGTGTACTTAGCATTGTTGAAAGTATCCAATGTTTTCGTTTCTCCATGGGCCTCTTGTATTTTCGATTCATGGATTTAAGTCTTTTTCCCGCTCACTTAATTTCTAAACATACAGGAAAAAATACGGCTCAATACTTGTCATTTCAACCTCCAAGATGAGCTTTTCTGTTCTCCTTTCACAATGGTATTTCTATTAAAAAAAAAAAAGCTATTGACATTATTTTTGTTTATGGTTCTATCCAAAGGATAACAGTTTCATTTATGCATATGAGGCCCTGCAACACTGCCAGAAAAAAAAAAAGGTGCCTGGAAGACAAAAAGGAGAACCTTAATTCAAAAATTTAATTCTTAATTCCATTCCAAAGAACTATGTGCTCGATCAGAGTTCATTCCCATATCACTGAGGGAGAGTTCGATGTTAAGATACTATTCAACCAAGCTACAGTTGACTTTATGAATTAATTTCAATAAAGAAACAACAATAAGAACTATCTTCTCTAATTCCTTTCCAGGCTGAAAGACATTTGTCATACTGAAAGAGAGCATTCCATAGAACAAGTTTTCTCAAAGTGTGTGGCCTTTGGACTAAATGCATCAGAAACTACTAATGTAATTATTAACATTTCCAAGTCTCTACTGAATATCTAAGAAAGCAGTATTCTAGAGGTAGATGCAAAGCACCCGCTATCTATGCTCCTTTGCTGATTTTGTGTGTACTAAGGTTTGGGAAAATGTTAATGAAGACCCCAGGAGTGATCGCCCTTATTGCTCTGATACCAAAACAGAAAAGTCATTTGTAAGGGCCAAAGTTTCAGAAATGAGAATTATCTTTAAACAAGAATGTCTCTACGTATAAATATTAGTGTATAAATAAATATTGAATTTAAGGAACTTATAACCTCTTGAAAAGGATACAGAGCATGCTTTAATTATTAGAACATAGAGCTATAACAAGTTATGGACAAGTTGAGAGCTGAACCATATAAGCTTTGAGGATCACATTCCCCGCAAAATGTCTATTGGAGTTGCTATCAGAAATAGACTCCAAGGATGTTCATATGTAATATTTTGAGGCTATATTAAGCTTTATAATATACTACATACTTCCCCATGAAACTATACATTTCTAAAGGACAGGAACTGTGACTCTTGTATTCTTGATGTCCCTGGAGAGTAACACAATACTTACTAATAATAGATAAAACTAGAGATCAGCAAATATTGAACACATATCTACTGTTGAGTAAATGTTTGCATAATCAAACTGGGGGCAAGAACCACTTTGTTGGAAGATATCACTGTAAAAGAGAAAATCCAATATAGTTCAATGAGATAAGAGACTTTACAAAAGCACATGCCTTGTTACTCAACATATCCTTGACATTTCACTAAAAATGCCTATCAATATCACATTTTTCCATTCTAGTCTAGCAGTACTGCATGCAATTTTGTTGACAAAGGTTTGTTGCTGTGGTATCACTGCGGTATCTGTTTGCCTCTTTGGTGTCCTTGGTCACATCCCTCCAGGTTACCCAACTAATTACTAATTTAGTAATACTTTTTTTTTAAATTGGAGTTTTATTTGTGTTGAATTTTCATAATACTGAATAAATTAACATCTCCCCTTTGATTTATTTTGATCCCTAGAATTGTTTTTTAGTATATTTCAAAATGACTGTGGTTGAAACTTATTTCATTAAAAAAAGTTTGTTTGTTTTTTTTTAAATCAGTCCCACTGCAATATTAAGAAACAGAAAGAAGGTTGTAACAAAGTCCCCAGTGTTGGCTGCTGAAATAGCTCACAGGTAAAATGGTACAAGAAAGAGCAGCTTCTTTGATCACCTCTGAAAATCACATGTATTATATTGAGGAAGAACATAAAACAGATTTTGGAAAGTGTTATTTCCCATAGTATTTCTTACCTCTGAGGGAGGTTGAAAAGGGTTTTGTGTTAATTTTTCTTGTAAACCTTTACTTCATTTCAAAGAGAAATTTGTAAGATAAGTTTGTCACTATGGTGTCTCCACAGTATCTGTTTGTCTCTTTGGTGTCCTTGGTCACACCCCTCCAGGTTACCCAACTAATTACTAATTTAGTAATACTTATTTGTGTTGAATTTCATAATATATATTTTATAATGCACTTTACATTGCTATGAATTATATAATAATATGAATTAAGGATAGATATATGAAAGCACATGTATTAATAATTTTGTCAATTGATATATGTTCTGAAAAATTAAGAGAAAAAATATGTTGTGATACAATACATGTAGAGCTTTTACTAAATCATATTTGGAACATAACTGGGACTGTTCAAAGCTTTGAGTACTTTTCCCACAGCTGTAATTTTTTGACAAACACAACATGGGCCTTCTTGTCATATAGAAAGCAAAATATAATTATTTGTGTGCAAAGAAAAATCTAAACAATCAAACTTACTTAGATTTAGTTATTGAGTAGGCCTATGAAAGTGAAATGAAGAATGAGATTATAAACTGTCAGGTCAAGAAAAACTCTAGAGATTATTGGCAACCCTCTCCTATTGACTTGGTCTAGAGATGACAATATTGCCTGAAATTATACAGCAGGTAAAAGGTAGAATTGGAGCTGGTTTGAAACTCCTGAATTTAGTTTCAGACAGGCAATAAAAATGTCAAAAATGCTCACCATTACTCAGTGTTAAATCCCTGTGAACTAAAGATTTATCTGTAATATTTTCTAAATTCTGAAACATATTGAACCAAATTACAAACTTCCATTTAAACAAAAGTCATTATAGAAGCTGAGATGTCACTTTTAAAGAATCTTAGAGGACTACAAGATGACCAAAGGATAGAAAATGGTTTCCAGAGTTCTATTCACAAGTTCTTCCCCTCCTAGTTTCAACTCTTGCTCCAATCTGTCATCTTCTTGTGCTTTAATTTTTCAAATACTTTCAGCCTTTATATATTTCACTACCCCATTGTATCAATCACAACATGTACATAGCTGCCTTTTCCTCTTGTTCTATAAATGTATATCTCCTAATGTTAACAGTATCATTGGCCACCCACACACTCAGTCTGGACACTGATATTCCACTTCATCCTGTCCTCTGCCCCTCTATGTCTAATTGATCACCAAGTTCTATTGCATTTTTTAGGTGAAATTCATACAACATAAAATTATTTTAAAGTGTACTATTCAGTTGCATTTAATATATTCACGATGTTGCACACCCGCCACTTTGATCAAGTTCAAAAGTATTTTCATAACCATAAGGAGAATCCATGTACTTATTAAGCAGTCACTTTCCATTCCTCTCATCGCTAGCCCCTAGCAACCACCAGTCTGCTTTCTGTATCTATGGATGTCCCTAGTCTTCAAATTTCATATAAATTAGATCATACAATCTGTGTACTTTGTGTCTGGTGTCTTTAACTCATTGTATGTTTTTGAGGTTATTCCACGTTGTAGCATGTATCAAAGCTTCATTCCTTTATACAGCAAAATAACATACTGTCGGAATTATCACATTTGTTTATCCATGCATCTGTTGATCATGGACATTTGAGTTGTTTCTACTTTTTGGCTATCGTGAATAGTGCTACTAGGAACATTCATGTACAAGAACTTGTTTGAGTGCCTGTTTCAATTCTTTGCAGGTATATATGATATTAGACTAGGTTCTCCAGAGAAACAGAACCAATAGGCAAATATATATTTACATATATATTTGTTATTAAATATTATATATGTATCACACATATATAGTTGACTCTTGAACTATATGGATCCATTTATATGTGAATTTTCTTCCACCTCTACCACCCCTGTGATAACAAGACTAACCTCCTCTTCCTCAGCCTGTTCAATGTGAAGTCAATGAGGTGGAGAACTTTTATGATGATCCACTTCCTCTTGATGATTAGTAAATATATTTTATCTTTCTTACTATCTTAATGTTTTCTTTTCTCTAGCTCACAAAATATGTATTAATTGACTGTCTGTGTTTTCTGTAAGGCTTACGGTCAACAGAAGGCTATTAGTTAAGTTTTAAGGAAGTTCAAAGTTAGACATGGATTTTCCACTGTCCGGGGGTCAGTGGCCCTAACCCTCATGTTGTTCAAAGATCGACTGTACTTTGCAGTCAAATGCCAAAGACCTCCATGTCCTGTGTTTAGCACCCCAGCATTCACATGACTGTGGAGGCTGGTAAGTTTAGGTTAGAATGGATGTTGTCAACTTAAACAACAGACAGAAAGGTTCTCCAAAGCTAATGAGTGCGTTCAGGATTGCTCAGGGGATTTGCAAAACTGGGATATGTGGGTTATAGGGACCATATCCAAAGAGATTACGGCAAGAAGAAGCTTTCAATGGCAAAAGAAGAAAGTACACATAAGTTGTTTTGAAACAAAGAGAACTTTAGTTACAAGGTCTTACCACAGGTATTATGCCAGTTCATTAGTGGAGACAATGTGTCAGGCAAGTGTACTTATCCATTCAGCTGACTGTCCTTGTGACTCACATAGCAAGCTGCAGTTTGAAAAGTCCTTGGCAAAGTTCTATCGTAGGCATATGAGCCATTCAGAGAGTATTTGTAATAGTTCTTATCCATGGGCATGTGTGCATAAGGGCCCTTCTTTCTTACAATTCTGAATTCATTTATTTTTTCTTAGAGTTTGACGCAAATAACTCTATTTTGATCCTGACAACTCTAGTAATGCTGTAGTCTTAAGTTTAAATTCTGCAGGCCAGGAGTCTGGAAAAGCAAGCAAGATTTCATGCAATCTTGAGGAGAATTCTTTTTTCTTTGGAAATATTCTTTCAACTGAAGACCATCAACTGATAGGATAAAGTTCATTCACACAAAGTATGGAAGGTGATCCGTTTTACTTATAGTCTACTATTGAAATGTTAATCACATTTAAACAATACCTTCACAGCTACATCTATATTGATGTTTGACCAAATAACTGGACACCATAGTTTAGCTAAGTTGTTTTTATATAAAATTAACTGTCACATATTCCTAGGTATGGAATTGAAGGATCATATGGTTCCTTTTTGAGGAACCACCAACCAATTTTCTACAGTGGCTGTACCACTTTACATTTTCACTAGTAATGCATCAGGGTCCAATTTCTTGATATCTCTCCAACACTTGTTATTTTCTGTGGTTTTATTAAAGCTGTCCTTGTGGGTGTGAGGTGATCTGATTATTTTTTAATACATCTTTGAAATTAAAAATATTTTTGCTTCAAGTTCCACTAAGACAGTATAACTATCTTTTGTGTAACATAGGAGGTGGAGACCAGAATGAGATGAATTTTTGTGTTAATAATTTAGACATCATATGGTAAAATTACATTTCAAATATTGCAGTATATATAGTGAGCAAGGAAATATTTCTTCCCAAATTCTGATGTCTCATTTCATGTAGAGAAATATCACATAGTTTAACACTCTAGCAAATCTGTTACCTTTCATACATAACTAATGGTTGAACTTGAAAGAAAGTCATAGGTATGGGTCACTGAAATCCTCCTTTTCCTTTTTTCTTCAGAGATAACTGTGAAGAGTGTGTCTTGACTCTGCTTCTTGAGAAACACTTCTGCAGGTAGGGAGGTCTCTTCAGTCCCTAGCTGACCAGTAAGTCAACCTAATCTTGGAACTCAGTATGAAGAATGCCATATGCTTACAGATGTATGTCAGATTTTCTAAAAGAATCTTTTTACCAAAGGACTTATTTGGGTCCCCATTTGCTGTTCCTTTTGTCTTACCTCATGTATTTTAGAATTTAGGATGGGAAGCAAAGATGCTCTTTATTGTATGTATTACTTGAATGCATCTCTATAAATATAACCCATATTATTGTATTAATAGTTTTTCATGATGAATTTGATCTTGCTAACAATACAAGAATGCATGCATCTGTTAAATACATTTTATGGATGTGGGACATCTACCTTGTTGATTAATACCATTGAATGGAGAATTGATTCCTAGAGACTTAAGATGATTAATTAATGCAACTAGTAACACATTATCAAAAGATGGACCAGGTCTAAACTTTATAGTTGCTTTTCATTTTATAAAACTGTTTTTGTAGGGTTGAAGGTATGACCTAGTATGAGATTTTCTCCTCTAAAATCAAAATGACTGCCTGTTCTTTGATGACAAAAGAAAAAGAGACTAGGACATATAAAAAAATAAAAAGATTAAAGAATGTACAAATGTTGTGGGAAGGTAAAAGAAATCTTGAAGGGAGAATTGGGTTTAATTAAGTAAATCTTGGATTTATTCAGTTTGAATTGGTCCTTCATAATGTTAATTCTTAAGGCTATTATAATACTAATAACTGGGCTTTCACTCATTCCCTCATATTATTTTTCAATTGCCACTGATTATGATCCATTTTATGATCCTTTCAAGTTGATGAATAAGTATGCATCTTTCTTTTTGGGCAATTTTTCCATTGCAACAAGATCTTTACTTAACTAAGTTATCTAATTCTTTAGACAAATCATTACTAATGTGTAATGGTTGTGTGTGTTTCACAACACCCAGATGTTCAGGTACCCCATTGTGAATTTTCTTGCAAAACTTCAAGTTTAGGTTTCTAAACAAACATTTCTCAGAGCCAGGCAGTCTTCATATTCATGACCCGTGTGTATATGCCTGTCATACATCTGGTTCTTTTATTTCAAGGCCATTATAATTTTCTCTATGAGTATCTGAAGCATGAGATTACAATATTTTTATTCCAGGAACACTGTTAGTTTAGGAATTAATTATAATCAAAACAAAAAAGCTAGAATAAAGCAATAGCAACAAAACACTTCACTTAGAGTGTGTATAATAAGGCTATGCATGTTGAATCCAAACTATCATTGTTAACGAGCATTTCAACTTAAGTATTTAATAATTTCCTATTACTTATTTTAGGTATGAATTTTATTTTTATAATATATTCTTAATAATTGACACATGAATATTTATTGTATTACACAGTTACTGGCATATAAAAACACACTAAAAATTATTGTGAGGAAGGGAGGATTGTGGCAGCAGAGTCAGTCAGACTATGCAAGTCCCAGTGTGAGGGAGTGAACGTATGAAAAATTATGCATGTGTGTTTGGAGTAAGTGGGCGTGTGCGTAGCTGACTGAGTGGGTACTCGGGAGCAAGTGAAGCGGCTGGTGCCACAGCGGCTCTGCTTGAACCCTAGAGCTTCCTGGGGCACAGGAGCCAAGTGCCATTTTTTAAAAATCAGCAAAGCCTTTCCCAGGAAAAAGCAGCTGGGAGTGACTGCCTGCTCCAGGCTGTTCCTCACCACCACAGTACCTGGCCAGACACTGGCAGCAAGGGCTGCAGAGAGAACACAGCCAGGAAGCCCAAAGGCAGAGCCCCACTGGAGAAGATGAAAGAGCACCCTGCCACCATCTTAAAAAATGGGCAAGAAAGTGCTCTGGCTTGCTCACCACAGAGCAACAGATACGACCTGATATCTGTGACCAGCAAATTAACTACTCAGGGGTTGATTATGACCCAGAGGGAATCTCCTGAAATCACAAACTCTGGAGAGACAGGACGAGTACTTATTCTCAGGCACTCCACCTCCTACCTTGATTCAGTCACAGGACCCAGGGTGAGGCCAGGAAAGGATGTCGAAGACCTCCAAAGAGATCAATGGTGAGTCTGGGACTGACCAGATACCCTCCTCTTCTGAACATAAGACCCACACGGCTGGGGCACGATTAAGAGGGACAGACCCAGGAAGGGCCTGGATGTCAGTCACAATAGGAGGACTCTACTCCAGGATAGGCCTCGCTAGGGTACCCCTTGCCCCAGGACCTGGGAGAGACAATCCCCCACTTCCCCAATGAAGGGGATCCTCCGTGAACATGCAGAGTAGGAGGGGAAAACTGAAGTCCCACTCACCCTCACCAACTCCTCACTCCAGGGCCTGACCCTGGGGAGATGGTGAATGAGATCAAAACCCAACAGGAGCTATCAGAAGGGCTTGCCTGTGAGCAACTGAAAGGAACAATTACAGAACTTACCACAAGAGGGCAGGTTGTTTTTTTGTTTTTTCTTTTTGATGTTTTTTGTTTTCCTTTGTACATGAATGTGTATGTGAGGGTTCAATCTGCATCATTCCCCACCCCACATGCCTTTTTTTTCCTTTTTCTTCTACTTTTTTCTCTTTCTTTCTTCTTTCATTTTTTAAATTTTCTGTTCATGTGTCACATGAATGACTGAGTGTTCATCTTTCAGTTTTTTGTTTGTTTGATTGTTCTTCCTTTTTTTAATGTGTGTGTGAATGTATGTGTGAGGGTTTGATTTGAATTCCTTAATTTTTTTTCTTACTTTTTTCTTCTCCTTTCATTTTATAGTGTGTATGTGTCTGTGTGTGTGTCTCTGTGTGTGTGTGTGTGTGTGTGTGTGTGTTCAATTTTCTTGTTTGGGCTTTTTAAAAATTGTTTTGCTTTGTTTTTTTTCCAGTTTGTTTGTGCATATGTGTTTTAGTTGTTTTATGCTTTGGTTTCTGCTTTTGTTTTTCTGAGTTTATTTTTATTTTTGTCCATCTTATTTCATTCTACTTTTCTCTGTTCTCATTACTGTTACTATATCTTGGATTCAGGGGGTACACACATGTACCTATTGCATTGTCATATAGACTGGGGGTAGGTAGTGGTTGTCAGGGAACCCATACCACAATCAGTGAACACTGTGCTTTGCAAGTAGTTTTTGAATCCTACCTCCCCATCCTCCACCTTATTTGACTCTGAAAACTACAAGAGACAGCAAAGATCCTCACCCACAGCCCTATTTCAAAAGAGAACAAATTCAGAGTCCTGATCAGGGAAGAATAGAGGGCCGAGCAAACATAAGAAATGAAAACTTCTCCCACTGCCAATGAATAATGGAATTAAAAAGAAAAGAAAGATCTGTCACAAATGAGGAAAAAATTCCCAGTGTACCAAAAGAGAACACGCCTGAAAAATATTAAACCTCAGAGCCTAATCAATGGAATAATAACTGGCCCCAGAATACAACAGAATTAGGGAATGGATGGAAAGAGTGAATAAGACTCAAGAAAGACAAGATGCAACACTGAAAGAACTTGTGAAAGAGATTTTGGCTATAAAAAATTTTATCCAGGAAATAAATAGCAAGATGACAAGCATGGAAAGCAGAATTAATCAGGCAGAAGCAAGAATCCCAGAAACTGAAGACCAAAACATGGAATTAATCCAATCTGTAGAAAACATGGAAAGAAAACTTATAAAGAAAGAACACAACTTTCAAGAGATATATGATTATATTAGGAGGCTGAACCTGTGCCTGATTGATATTCCAGAAGAAGAAAGGGAAAGGGAGAATACCTTGGAGCAAGTATTCCAGGAGGTTATTCAAGAAAACTTTTCCCATCTCAGCAGAGATGTGACCATTCAAATACAAGAGATACAAAGAACACCTGTAAGACATCAAATTAGTAATTTGCCTACACAAAGTAGGTACAAAATGCATAGTAATTTGCTTACACAAAAAAAATCCTAAAGGCAGCAAGAAAGAAAGGTCAGGCTACCTACCAGGGAATAGCAGCAGACCTATCAGCAGAAACACAAGCTTGAAGGGACTGGAGTCCAATATTCAAAATCCTCAAAGATAAACAATTTCAACCAAGAATTTCCTACCCAGTCAAGCTCAACTTCATCAGTGATGGAGAATTAAAATCCTCCCCAGATATCCAATCCCTAAGAAAGTATGAAGCTTCCAGACCAGCTCTACAGGAGATGCTTAAAAATGTATTAAGCACAGAAGAAAGAAAAACAGAATGGCCACATACTTCACAAGAGAACAGGAGAACACAGAATCAACAGAGAATATATATCATGACTGCAAACTTGAAAACACACAAATACAGCAACCCAAAAGTTGAAAGAAAACAAACAAACAAGAAAAAACTTTATAAGAACCACATTACAGGGATAAGCAATCACATTTCAATAATTAGCCTGAATGTGAATGAACCAAATGCACCACTAAAAAGACACAGAATGGCAAACTGGATAAAAAAACCATGACCCAATGATTTACTGCATCCAGGAAATTCATCTCACCACAAGGGAAGCACATAGACTCAAAGATAGAGGATGGGAAACAAGTTTCCAGGCAAATGAATCACAAAAGAAGGTAGGAGTCAAAATCTTAATAACCGACAAAGTATCCCTTAAGCTATCAAAAATTTAAAAAGATATGTAAAGACACTGCATAATGATAAAAGGTTCAACCCATCAACAAGAAATATCCATCCTAAACATATATGCACCCAACATAGGAGCACCAGTGTTTATAAAACAACCACTGAGTAAGCTAAAAAGAGATATTGACTCCAGCACTATTATAGCTGGGGATTTAAATATCCCACTAACAAGCCTAGATAGATCATCAAGGCAAAAAAGTCAACAAAGATCCAGAACCTCGACCTGACACTTAACCAAATGAACTTAATTGGTATCTACAGAACACTCCACCCAACAACTAACTACAAAATATACATTGTGCTCATCACCACATGGAATGTACTCCAAGATCAATCACATGCTTAAATCAAGCATAACCAAATTCCATAAGATCAAAATACTGCCATGGACCTTCTCAGACCACAGTGGAATAAAACTAAATATCAACATCAACAAAATTTTCCCCAAATCCACAAAGACATGGAGACTAAACAGCAGGATGCTGAATGACTACTGGATCAACAAAGAAATTTAAACAGAAATTAAAAGATTTCTGGAAACAAATGAAAATGAAGAAACATCTTACCAAAACCACTGGGATGCCATGAAAACACTTCTAAGAAGGGAAATTATATTTCTATGAAAACACATCAAGAAAATAGAAAGATCACAAATTAACCTAACACATCACATAAGGGAGCTGGAAAAACAAGACCCTAACTTTAGCAGAAGAATCCAGATCACTAAAGTAGAAGCTCAAATACAGGGCATAGAAGACAAAAATATCATAGAAAAAGTTAACAAAACAAAAAACTGGTTCTTTGAAAGGATAAACAAGATTGATGATCCCCCTAGTCAGAATGACCATGAAAAAGAGAGAAAAAGCCCAAATAAAAACAATCAGAAACTCAAAAAATCAAATCACAACTGACTCCAAAGAAATAGAAAAGATTGTCAGAATTACTATGTACACCTTTATGGAAACAAACTTGATAACATAAATGAAATGGTGAACTTTCAGACTCCACACAACCCTCCAAGGTTGAAACAAGAAGACATTGAGACACTAAATAGACCAATAACAGAAAGTTGACTCTGTCATAAGAAAACTACCTACAAAAAAAAGCCCTGGACCAGATGACTTTCCAGCAGAATCCTACAAAACATACAAGGAGGAGTTGATATCAATCCTATTGAAAGTATTCCAGGCAAGTAGAAAGATGGAATTCTCCCCAAATCATTTTATGAAGTTAACATTACACTGATACCCAAAGCCAGTAAAGATCCAGCAAAAGAAGAGAATTATGAGCCAATATCCATAATAAACATAGATGCAAAAATTCTCAACAAGATTCTAGCAAGCTGGATCCAACAACACATTTCAAAAATTATCCACCATTACCAAACAGACTTCATCCCCAGGATGCAGGACTGGTTCAGCATCCACAGGACCATAAATGTAATTAAACATATCAACAGATGTAAAAGCAAGAACCACATGATTATATCATTAGATGTAGAAAAAGCTTTGGATAAAATCCAACATCTTTCTTGATAAAAACCCTCAAACACCTAGGCATAGAAGAAACATACCATAAAATAGTAAGAGCCATCTATGATAAACCCATGGCCAGCAACCATGTTGCTAAACAGACAGAAACTGGAAACATTTCCCCTGAAAACTGGAACAAGACAAGGCTGCCCACTCTCCTCCTTCTTGTTCAACACTGTGTTGGAAGTCCTAGCTAGAGCAATTAGACAATAGAAGGAAATCAGGGGTATCCAAATAGGTAAAGAGAAAGCTAAGTTATCCCTCTTTGCTGACGATATGGTCCTATATCTCAAAAATCCAAGATAATCTGCCAAAAATCTCCTTGCACTGATAAAGGACATTGGCAAAGTCTCAGAGTACAAAAGTCATGTGCAAAAGATAGTTGCATTCTTATACATCAGCAACAAGTGGGCAGAGAACCAAATGAAAAGGACAATTCCATTCATAAAGGCCACACCCAAAAAAAAAAAAAATGAAATGAAATACCTTGGCATTTTCCTAACCAGAGAGGTAAAAGACCTTTATAATGAAAATTATAAAACACCACTCAAAGAAATCCAAGATTTCTTTTAAATGAAAAAATATTCCATGCTTATGGATAGGAAGAATCAACATTGTTAAGATGTTTATCCTACCAAAGACAGATTCAATGCTATACCCGTTAAATTACCAACATCATTCTTCTCAGACCTAGAAATGACAATACAGAAATTAATATGGAAACATAAATGACCACGAAGCACCAAAACAATCCTCAGCAAAAGAAATGAGGTGGGAGGTATCACACTCCCAGACTTTAAGCTTTATTATAAAGCTACAATAATCAAAACAGACTGGTATTGGTACAAGAACAGGCATATAGACCAATGAAACAGAACAGAGATTCCAGAAGCAAAACCTCAATTCCACAACCAATTCATCTTCACCAAAGCCTACACCAACAACCATTGGGGAGAGGAGAACCTATTCAGTAAATGGTACTGGGAAAACTGGCTGATCACATGCAGAAGACTGAAACAGGACCCCTTTCTATCACGTTACACAAAAAAAATCAACTCAAAATGAGACCTAAACATAAAACTTCAACCTATAGGAAGCTTAGAAAATGAGAAGACGCTCTTACAGAAATTGGAGTAGGCAACCAATTCCTGATCAAAATCCCAGATGTCCATGCCATAAGAGATAAGATAGATAAGTTGGACCTCATTAAACTGAAAAGCTTCTGCAAAGCCAAATAAACCATCAGGATGAGGTCCATACTTTACCTGCACAATGACCATTTGTATAAAATAATAAACAAACAAACAAACCATGAAGAGAGCGGGGAGACAACCAACAGAATGGGAAAAAAATATTTGCCGAGTGTATATCTGACAAAGGACTAGCATCCAGAATCTACAAGGGACTTAAACTTGCTGAAAGGAAAAAAACAGCCCCATTAGAAAGTGAACAAAAGACATGAATAAACACTTCTCAAAAGAAGATATATAGGCAGCCAACAGACACATGAAAAGTGCTCAGTCTCACTAATCATTAGAGAAACGCAAATCAAAACCACATTGAGATACCACCTAACCCCTGCAAGAACGGTCATCATTAATAAAACAAACAATAGATGCTGGTGAGGATGTGGAGAAAAGGGAATGCTTCTACACTGCTGGTAATAATGCAAACTAGTTTAACCTCTATGGAAAACAGTGTGGCAATTTCTAAAAGAACTAGAAATTGACCTTCCATATGACCCAGCAATCCCCCTACTGGTATTATACCTGGAAGAATGCAAACCATTTTACAAAAAAGATAACTGCACACACATGCTTATTGTAGTACTACTCACAATAGCAAAAGCATGGAATCAACCGTGCTGCCATCAAAACTAGACTGGATTTTAAAAAGTGGTGCATATATACAATGGAATATTACACAACTATAAAGGACAAACTTAAGGACTTCACAGCAATTTTGATGGATTTAGAGTCTATAAAAGTCAGTGATCTATCACAGAAACATAGAACAGAGTACCATATGTTCTCACTCATAAGTGGGCCCTGAACACTTACCATAATACTATGAGAAAAGGATTGGCAATAATGGGATACTGCCAGGGTGGGGGAAGGGAAAACACAACATCAATAAGGGGACCCGATCTCAAACCAAAGTGGAAACCAAAGGAAGACCCAAACATTACCTGTACAATTTCCACTTGTATACCTAATCCTGAATTGTGCCACACATCTTTGAAATAAAATATGAATTTAAAAAATAATAATTATTGAATTAATGTACAGCAGGGGATCCAAAAAAAACACGGAATTAATTTTCAAATGGTTGGCCCCTTGTAGTACAGGCTTCCCCTACTAGGTAAGTGTTCCAATAACCCACTGGCATCAGTAAACCAGCTAGCATATCTATGAAAGGCTGCATTTGGCTTCAGTGAGTTTTTTAAAGAGATTCTTTCAACTTGTTTCCCATTTCATGATGGGTGATTTACAAATACACCTGCCCACATCACACTGAATGTTCAGCAGTTTTTGACCAAAAATTTCATGACCCCCATGCCTCACCCTCCATATTCATCCAATTTTATCACAAGTGACTTTTTTTCTGTTTCCCTGGATGAAAAAATTTCCCAGAGGGCAATATTTTGCTCTGGAAGAGGTGAAACAAAAATGCCAGAAGCACTAATTGAAATAAAAATAGATGAGTTGAAAAGCTGTTTTAGCCATGGAAAAAGCATCTTTTGTTTTTTTTAATCAATATATTTTATTTTAATATTGTGGGGTACAGTTACGGGTTAGGTATACAAATATGCTTCGTTCAGGCACCCTTGTTGATAAGGGGTGTCTCCCCTCCCCAGACAGATATTGACTACCATTAATCCCACCTCCCTTCCCCTCCCCCCTATAGTTTCCCACCATAGTCAATCCTCTTATAGTATTACGATAGATGCTCAAGGTCCACTATATGAGTGAGAACACGTGATACTCAGATCTTTGTTCCTGTGAGAGATCATTCAGTATTATAGACTCTAGTTCCATCCAGGTTGCTGAGAAATTCATGATTTTGTTCTTTTTTATGCTGCATAGTATTCCATCATGTATATGTACCACATTTTTAAAAATGCAATACTCTTTTGATGGACAGCATGGTTGGTTCTAGGTTCTTGCTATAGTGAACAATGCTGCGATAAACATTCATGTACAGGTATCTTTTTTATAGAGTGATTTGAGTTCTTCAGGGTATATTCCCAGTAGGGGGATTGCAGGGTCACATGGAAGGTCGATATTTAGAGCTTTTAGGAATCACCACACTGTTTTCCACAGAGGTTGCACTAGTTTCCACTCCCACCAACAGTGTAAAAGTGTTCCCTTTTCACCACACCCTCTCCAGCACTGTTATTTTTTGAGTTATTGATAATTGCCATTCTGAGTGGAGTTAGGTGGTATCTCAGTGTGGTTTTGATTTGCGTCTCCTTGATGATTAGTGAGGATGAACATTTCTTCATATATCTGTTGGTTACTCCGATGTTTTCCTTTGAGAAGTGTCTGTTCATATCTTTTGCCCACTTCATAATGGGTTTGTTTGTTTTTTTCTTTTCAGCACATTTGAGTTCCTTGTAGATCCAAGGTGTTAGGCCTTTGTCAGACCTGGAGTTGGAGAATATTTTTTCCGAGTCTGTGGGCTGTCTCCCTGCTCTCTTGATGGTGTCCTTGGCTTTGCAGAAGCTTGTCAGTTTAATGAGGTCCCACTTGTCTATCTTATCTCTTATGGCCCATGCATTTCGGGTATTGCTCAGGAATTGGATGCCAGTTCCAATTTCCATAAGGTTGTGTCCTGCATTTTCTAAGGTTCTTATGGTTTGAGGTTTTACATTTAGGTCTCTGATCCATTTAGAGTTAATTTTTGTGTATGGGGATAGATAGGGGTCTTGTTTGAGTCTTCTGCATGT